>NC_090765.1:5853448-6123448 GCF_036898095.1 Palaemon carinicauda | reverse complement strand
CGAAATCCCTCAATAGTGAGGTGCGGTTCAACCTCCCCTGCCACGCAGATCAGTACAACTAACTCTACCCATGCTTGCCCATCACTCCTTTCTAACACCAGTCCCTATTCAGACCATTGTGTTTTTTCTCGTGTGTACCCATGGATTTTTACCTTATTTACGCATCGAAGTCAAGTACTTTATCCATGAGTTTAAGCGTGATTGGGCAGTGTAGCCTTTGTTTTTATTGAGAAGTGTGTTCTTATGAACGGCGTCCCCGTTCTAACCGTTCATGGTTCGGCTCTGCCCTTTTTCGCTAGTTCGTCCGTTATTTCTGTCATCATTAATATTTGTTCGAACTTTTAGGAGTTTTTTCCTTACATTCAGATAGTACACCAATTATATGCTTTCTTCTAGCGTAATTTTAATGTTATTCTATGATATCAGTGTTAGCGTTTCATCAAGGCGTATGTTATGTTGGTATGCCTGCATTCGTGCATGTTGGTGGATAGCGTCACCATTGAGATTGTTGCGCTAGTTCTAGGAGCAATTAAAGACAACCGTCTCACTTGTTGTTATTAAGCCTATTAGTTTTATTATGCTCCACCTAGTTTTACGTTTGGTTCGAGTGGGACTCTCGCGTATCTTTGTTTTTACTGTTCGATATCTACCGCTTCAGTAACAAGGTTGGTACCCCTGCTTTCCATCTGCGAGATGGCGTCATGCTCCCTCCCTTACCACTCGCCCGAGTCCCTCTCTCGCCATATTATTTCTGCATGCCTAGCCTTACTTACGTGATTACGCTTTTAATTCATTAATTATTTTTATGTATTTGTGCATTGATATTGTATTTATTGTTTTACTCCGTTATGATCATATTTTTGGGATTTTTCATGTCATGTTGAGGGGATCTCCAGTGGGTAGCCCTGTCTACCACCACCTGCACTGGTGATTCCCCTGTACCACCCCCCCCCCCACACCCACCCAGTGTACACCCTTCCTCTCACTCGATGGTTGTTGGTTATGACATGCAGGTCAAGTATGCTTGTTCCTCAGTCTTCCCTCAACGTTCCGACATATTGAGGACTGAGTGTACCCACGGGGTGTGGCTCATTCATACCGGGCAGTTTTCGTCTCCCCCCCCCTCCCGTCGCCCCGATTGGCCATCGGTCGGGGGAGGGGGAGGGCCGGGACCACCGGGGACTATCACACGTGATTAGTCGGTATTCCTACACCTTCTTGGTGTAGCCTTTGCTTTTAGCTATGGTTGTAAGAATGAGCACTTCTATTAGGAGTGTCCCCACCTATGGTACCTCCTACCATTATCATCCGTATAGGACTTATTAATATCCCACATCATTATATTCTACATGGATCATTACCTTCGTCCCGGTACCTCCGGTAGGGTAGTTGGGGGTTCCATTGGCTCCCCCAGCGTTTCCCCGTTGTACCCTCCCATCATCAGACATCGGAGCCTCCGGGCTTATAACTCTACAGGATCTGTTGACACTGACACAGTTTTGATTCCTACCCTTCCTCTGGGAGCCCTATTCAATTACAGACATTAGTTTTTAGATCATAATTGAAGTTCTCTATTTATGTATTTTAAGGATGTATCTTAAGTTACTTTAAGTTTACTTTAAGTTACTTTAAGTTTACTTTAAGTTTACTTTATCAGCCCTGTTCCCCGGCCCCTGGGGCCCCGGAACTATTTATGATTATCATTATTCATCACTGTTTTTTTGCATCCTTTTTCCTCCCCGGCTCTGCCGGATTCTTCATTGGAATAGTCTCAGTTCTCTGCATGTTTAGTCTAAGGCTATAAATTTTATTTTATTGGCAGGTCCCGGATCCTCCGGGACCCCTTCTAGAGAAACTAGTAGATGCTCATAGACTATTCCTTTTACAGGTGGTCCGTTGCTGGATGACAGCCTGCTCGGCCGTCCTTCAACAACCTTGCGGACGTGCGGTCTGTCGATCCCACGCTGACTGTGGGATTCAGATGGACGATATTGTTGTATGGCACCCTGACAACTGCCTTGTCTGTTATGACCTTATCACCACCCTCTCTTCAGATTCGGTGAGCCTCTTTCAGTGGTTTTTGTATTTACATCCCTTTGCCTTCTGTTATGAATATTTGGTTTCATTCATCAGTTTGTCCCTCAGGTTTGCTAACCTTATCCCCTTCCTTTTAGAGTTCCCAGGCGGCTAAGACCTCATCAAGAGCCACTTTGAAAGTGTGGGTAGGCGGCTTCGCCCGTAACGTTAAGGCCAAGAAGCCCTACGTCCTCTCCGAAGACTATTGTAATCTCATCTACCCAAACGCAAAATCTTCGGCAGCAGTGCCTAAGGAAGTGGCGGCCCCTATAATTGCCGACATTGCAGAAACTGTGGAACTCAATCTGGTTCAGGATACGGACATCGCTGACGACCCGGACCCCATTGAAGACAATGTTGCGGCTCTGAACTTAGACATAGAGCCCATGGTTTTAGACGAATCGGAAACAGGTAAGGTGGTAGGTGAGGCAGGTGGGTCCGGCGCTAAGACCTCTCTTCTTAGCCCCTCTTTTTCTTCAACTTCTAATAATTCTTCCTTTTTAGGTTTTGAAGGGAACCGCGAATCCATCCCGAGATCGCACCCGGTTCCTCCCAAGGTCAAGTCTCAGAAGAGACCATTAGTGAGGACTCGTAAGAATCCCACACTACCTAAATCATCCAAGCCCAAGAAGGCTCCCCTCCCCAGAGCCCCTAGTGGCTCGGCTAGCACCGCCCCTATGTCTCAGGACCCGGGAGTGCAGTCATCCCCCTCAGTTGCCACGACCAACCTCGACCCGGTGGCTCTCACCAATATGATGACGAGGGTTGTTTCAGAGCAGATTAGCTCTATGCTTTCTGCCGTCACCAGGAGACTAGACACCCTGGAAGGAGGACTGCCTTAACAACAGCAGTTCCTCATCCCGGACGCCTCAAAACTCCCGCCTCTCACGAAGAACAACCCGTGGAAAATGGCGCTCCACTGCCCTTTCACAGACGGAATGTTAACCATTGAGGTTTTTGAGACCCGGCCCATTGAAGATTTTGAGTTCTTCCCTCCCGGCCTTCAATTCCCTTTCCCCGGCTTCACCTGGCTAACGGAAGAGGCTCTTGTCCGGCTAGATAAGGTCCCTAAGGAGACCGTTATCTTTCCGAAGGAAAAGGCTCAGTCTGTTTGGGTTAGAACCTTAAACGAGTGGGGTAGTACAAACACCATGCTGACCCCCCACAAGAGTACTTACACCATGTTTCTTGTGGACGAACAGACCTCCACTCCTTGCGTCACCAAAATGGCAGTGGCCGAAGACAAACCTTTGCCACAACTCCGGGAGACAGATCTTACATCTCTTCTGCTCCCATCAGATAATGAATGATGGCTTAACATCCAATCAACATTCACTTCTGGTAAGCTATCCGCTGACTGTGCGTCGACACAATTCAGCGAACGCCTCCCAAGACTACCTGAAACCTTAATCCGACTCGAGTTCGAGTCCCAGTCTAGGTTTAGCCGGAGCCTCAACGTCTCGACTATGGCGGAGATGTTTTCTCTTAACTATGACGAGGAACACGCCTTTAAGGTTATGACTAAAGCCACCCTGCAATCTTTGTTAGCAGATTGCTATGACTTCTTGGTGGCCAGAAGACGTTGCCGTAGGCATGTCTTATCAGAGGCTACTATCTGCCATGAGCCGAATAGGCTCATTAAAGCCTCCGCTTCGGGTCCGGACCTGTTCCCGGAGGACATGGTCAACTCAGTATTGAGCGAAGCTGCCAGAGTAAACCAGAGCCTTAAGGTCCGTTGGGGCCTCACTCCCAAACAGAAGTTCGAACAATCGAGTATTCACTCCCGGGGCAGGAAGAGGCTGCGCCCTTATAGCTCTACTCAATTCCGCCAACCTCTTCAGGTAGTCCAGTCGGTCCCGGTCACTCAGGGCATCCAGCCCTCCACCTCCAAGTCTCAGCCCCAAGAGAAGTATGTCCTCGTTCCTGAAAGCCAAGTAGCCTCGAACTCGTTCACCTCTCCTGTTTATAACCTGGTCTATGAGTCCCGGGTTTCCCCTCAAGGATACCAACGAGGCAAGGGCCTCGGTTCGAGAGGTTCTTTTCAGAACAGAGGCAAAGGGAGATATTTCTCCCGTGGAAAGGGGTCACGTGGTGGCCGAGGCAGTAAAACCTCCAACTACTGAAGATCTTAAGGTAGGAGGAAGACTTTATGCGTTCCGGAGTCGCTGGAGGTTCAGTCCTTGGGCCTTCAGCATAATTTCCAAGGGCCTGGGGTGGAATTGGGTAGAAGGGCCTCCTCCACCGAACAAATTCCATCAACCCTCGACACCGGACCTACTTCTGTTTACCCAAGATCTTCTTCGCAAGAACGCGATCAAGGAAACGAAACATCTGAAGTTTCAAGGTCGCTTATTCAGCGTCCCGAAGAAAGACTCCGACAGCTGGAGGGTCATCCTTGACAGCTGGAGGGTCATCCTCGATCTGTCCCGACTAAACTTGTCCATTCAATGCGACAGGTTTCACATGCTTACCGTCTCGCAGGTACGAACCTTGCTTCCCCGTGGGGCCGTCACCACCTCCATCGATCTTACCGATGCTTACTATCACGTTCCAATAGCGAGACACTTCCGCCCATTCCTAGGATTCAGACTGGACGACAAGGCTTACACGTTCAAAGTGATGCCTTTCGGGCTCAACATCGCGCCCAGAATTTTCACGAAACTGGCGGAATCAGTCATTCAGGAACTCCGATCCCACGAAATCCAAGTCGTCGCATACCTGGACGATTAGCCAATCTTGTCAGACAACGTCGAGGATTGTCTCAAGGCAACAAACAAGGTGATCCAGTATCTTCAGTTTCTGGGATTCCAAATAAACTTCAGAAAGTCCCGCCTAACACCAGAGACCAGATTTCAGTGGCTGGGATTGCAGTGGGACCTACGTTCTCACACTCTACGTCTCCCCAGGTCCAAGAGGATAGAGATTGCGAAAAATACCAAACGCTCTCTTGGGGAAAAGATAACTTCCAGAAGGAACCAGGAAAAGATTCTAGGATCCCTACAATTCGCTTCAGTGACAGACCTCCTTCTGAAAGTGAAACTGAAAGACATCAACCGGGTTTGGCGCTCCAGAGCGAACAACAAATGTCGAGACAAGAAGACACGCCTTCCTCCCATTCTTCTGAAGAGGCTTCTCCCATGGACAACCGCCAAGAGCCTATCGAAGTCGGTTCCGTTGCAGTACCCCCCTCCAAGGATAGTCATCCACACGGACGCCTCCCTATCAGATTGGGGAGGCTATTCCCAACACAGGAAGGTTCTGGGCCTTTGGTCCACAATGTTCCAACAATTCCACATAAACGTCCTAGAGGCCATGGCGGTCTTACTAACTTTGAAACGTCTTTCCCCGGCCAAGAAACAACATCTGAGGATAGTTCTCGACAACGAAGTCATAGTCCGTTGTCTAAACAGAGAGGGGCTCCAAATCAGGTCCCATCAATCATGTGATGGTAGCAATCTTCTCCCTGGCGGCCTCAAACCAATGGCACCTATCAGCCGTCCATCTGGCTGGAGTTCGGAACGTTGTGGCACACGCACTCTCCAGGACGACACCGTTGGAGTCAGAATGGTCACTAGATCGCAAATCCTTTCAGTGGATCCTCTCCCAAGTGCCGGATCTCCAGGTAGATCTCTTCGCGACGGAGTCCAACCACAAACTGAAATGTTATGTGGCCCCCAACCTGGCCCCTCGGGCTTACGCCACGGATGATGCCATGTCTCTGGACTGGAACACCTGGAAAAGGATTTACCTTTTCCCACCGGTGAACCTACTGATGAAGGTGCTGGACAAACTTCGAACCTTCAAAGGTCAAGTAGCCCTGGTGGCCCCCAATTGGCCCAAGAGCAATTGGTTCCCTCTTTTACTGGAGCTGAATCTCCACCCTCACCAGATACCCAACCCGACTTTGACCCAGATAGTACAAACGTGCACTGTGTTCGCTTCCTCAAACATTCGGAACACCCTGACTTTATGGACTTCATGAAGTTTGCGGCACACAAAGGGGCTAACATAGACTCCCAGAATACTTTATTCTTAGAATCAGACAAGAGAGACTCCACTCTTCGTCAATATGACTCAGCGGTCAAAAAACTAGCAAAGTTTTTGAAGGATTCTAATACTGTCTTTATGACACTTAATATAACAGTAACCTTTTTTAGAACCTTGTTTGAGTCGGGCTTAGCAGCTAACACTATTACTACCATCAAGTCTGCCTTGAAGAAGATTTTCCTAGTCGGCTTTAATATAGATCTAACAGATTCATTGATAGCTTCGATCCCAAGAGCCTGTGCTAGACTGAAACCATCCCCTCGTCCTAGCTCGATTTCCTGGGTTCTCAATGATGTTCTTAAACTAGCGTCAGAAACCATCAACGATTCATGTGGGTAAATCCCTCTACTCAGAAAAACTCTCTTTTTCGTGAGTTTAGCATCTGGCGCCAGGATTTCGGAATTTGCTGCCTTATCAAGAGATCCAGGCCACATTGAGTTCCTTCCGTCAGGAGAGGTCCTCCTCTCCCCAGACAAGGTCTTCTTGGCCAAAAATGAAGACCCTCAGAATAGATGGTCCTCCTGGAAAATTATCCCTCTCCTTCAGGATCCCTCCCTATGCCCGGTTACCACTCTAAAGTCCTTTCTATCAAGAACTTCCTATAAGACCTCGGGGCCCTTATTCATCAGAGAGCGGGGAGGGACTATAACTTTGAAAGGGATCAGACAACAGATCTTATATTTTATCAAACAGGCTAATCCAGAGTCCTTTCCTCACGTCCACGACATTCGGGCGGTAGCGACCTCAATAAATTTTTTCCATCACATGAACTTTACAGATCTCTCTAAATATACCGGATGGAAATCCCCCTCAGTGTTCAAGCGGCACTATCTTAAACATCTAGAGGCCCTTCAACTCGCTACCGTAGCCGCAGGGAGCGTGGTATCCCCCGGACAAATTCCTTCCTAACTAATTCCTGAATCCAATATCTTCCACCTTCTTCCTCTTACCTGTCTCACTTACAGTTCCTACCTGAGTTCGGTTTGTTATATCACACCCATGGGTGTTCCCATTTCGTAACATTGTTTATCTTTATTATTATTGATCAATTTACTTTTACCATACGAATTGTGTTTCTTTAATGTCCAGGTTTATATAGTATGTTCTAGTGTTTGACCTTAGTTGGTGTTATTTCAAGTTTACTATTCATTTGTCTTCCCTTACTGGGATATTATATCTTATCATTTTGATGTTATTAAAGACGACCGTCTTCTAATATAACTCTTGATTAAACCACTAATTGTTATGTTGATTTTAATTCGTTCCCTTATGGTTAATGAAGTTTGGGTTCGTTTCTCTGGTACTATTTCACTGGCCGGCACAGGTTGAGCCCAGAAAAGGGATTTTGACGAAGGAAAAATCTATTTCTGGGCGAGAGACCTGTGCCGCCCAGTGAACCCACCCTAGTTGCTCCTTCCCTGATCAGACCCCAAACTTAAGGGTGCTGTAAGGAGTGATGGGCAAGCGTGGGTAGAGTTAGTTGTACTGATCTGCGCGGCAGGGGAGGTTGAACCGCACCTCACTATTGAGGGATTTCGAAGAGGAGAAGTCTAAATGGTACGAGACCTCTGGTATTTCGCCCCAGTTTATACCGACACCATTAGGTGAGCGAGCTAGTTCAACCTAGCATTCCTATACATTTTTTCTCTGGTAATATTAGCAGTTATATTCCTTAGAAATGGTGCAATAGGAGCAATTTCACTGGGCGGCACAGGTCTCTCGCCCAGAAATAGATTTTTCCTTTGTCAAAATCCCTTTTTTTTTCTTCCTTTTCTCACGTTTCATTTTTGATTTTACGTATAATCATAGGTCCTAAAAAGCTTAGTTTCAGTTCAGGAAGTAGTAGTGGTGAGAAAAGGAAGAAGTCAATGCTTTCATTAGAACTAAAACAAGAAATAATAGAAAAACATGAGCGAGGTGTGCGTGTTAGCGATCTGGCTTAACAATATGGCCGGAATATGTCTACGATCTCGACGATCATAAAACAGAAGGCAGCCATTAAAGCAGTCGAACCATCGAAGGGGATCACCATTATTTCTAAACGTCGTAGCCCTACTCTGGAAGAGATGGAATGCCTTTTGTTGATTTGGATAAAGGACAAGGAGATTGTTGGCGATACGATCACTAAAACGATCATTTGTGAGAAGGCCAGCGCTATCTATTGTGACTTGAAGGTGGCGGGCTCTGGGGGTGACGCGGGGGAGAGTTCAACTGATCCTACGGCGGAGTAATTCAAGGCGTCTCGAGGTTGATTCGAGAAATTTAGGAAACAGACCGGGATTCATTCAGTTGTTCGGCATGGAGAGGCTTCAAGTTCGGACACCAAGGCTGCTAATGATTTTGTTAAAAAGCTCGAAAAGATCGTGGCGGAGGAAGGCTACGTAGAGCAGCAGGTTTTCAACTGTGATGAAACCGGTCTGTTTTGGAAAAAGATGCCTTGTCGAACATACATTACCGCCGAAGAGAAGAAAATGCCTGGACATAAGCCTATGAAGGATCGGTTGACTCTTGCGCTTTGTGCCAACGCCAGCAGGGACTGCAAAATAAAGCCGTTATTGGTTTACCATTCCGAAAACCCTAGGGCATTTAAAGCACATAGAATTAATAAAGACCTGCTGCATGTTCTATGGCGTTCCAATTCTAAGGCTTGGGTCACTAGGCATATCTTTGTGGAATGGGTAAACTTAGTTTTCGGCCCTGCTGTCAAGAAGTATCTTCAGGAAAGGAATTTGCCTTTGAAGTGCTTGCATTGTTTGAATAATGCACCCGTTCACCCCCTAGGACTCGAAGATGATATCATCGACGATACAAATTCATCAAAGTGTTGTATCTTCCACCGAATATCACCCCTATCCTCCAGCCCATGGACCAGCAAGTCATCTCTAATTTCAAGAAGCTCTACACCAAGCACTTATTTAAGCAGTGCTTTAATGTCACGCAAAGCACCAACTTAACTTTGCGTGAATTTTGGAGGAGCCATTTTAATATCTTACACTGCTTAAAGATCATAGATCAGGCTTGGGTGGGAGTAACTAGTCGGACACTGAATTCAGCTTGGAAGAAGCTTTGGCCTGATGCTGTTGCTCCCAGAGATTTTGAAGGTTTTGGCCCCTTCCAGAGATTTTGAAGGTTTTGGCCCCGAGCCTGGACCTGTGCTTACCGTCGGGGAAGACGTCAAAGAGATTGTATCCCTTGGCAAGTCCATGGGTCTGGAGGTCGATGAAGATGACATCAACGAACTCGTCGATGAGCATCATGAAGAGCTCACCACCGAGGAACTCAAGGAACTGCAAGCCATGCAGCATGATGAGTTCCAAGCGCAGTTGAGTGAGTCGGAGAAGATCGAGGAGGTACTGTATGTCCCATCTTAGGTTCAGCTGAAATAAAACAGATGTTGGCATATCATCAACACGTGGTAGATTTCACCGATAAGCATCACCCACAGAAACTTCAGGTTTGCCATGTAATTGCGCAGTTCGATGATGTTTGTTTAACACATTTTAGAAACCGTACCAAGCAACTTTCTCTCGATAGTTTCTCTAAAAAATATATGAAGCGGTCTAGTGATCATGATGAAGAGAAAGAAAGTGAAGCAAAAAAGTAAGACCGAATCGAGTGAAAGTGATGCAAATTAAAAATAGAAAAGAAAAAAATGTAAAAAAAAAATATGAAATATAAAAATGAAAAAAAAAAAAATAAGCTAAGTTAGGTTAAAGTTCATGTAGTGTAAGTTAGAGTAAGTTACGGTACGTTATCGCAGTCGCCGTCTCTACCTCCTCGCTGATCTTCCGTCTCCTCCTGCGTAGCAATTCCTACACCTGCGCTGGCCTGTCTTTAAGGTAAAGTGTCAATAAAAACAACCCCTTTTTTATTTATATTTCTTTATTATTCTTTTATAGATATTTCTGTATTATTCAATTGTATTAGTATTATGTGTAATTATGTGTAGTAATTTATTAAGGAGTTATCATGGGTTTTTAGGCTGAGGAACGAATTAAACAAATTACAGTGTATTTTTATGGGAATATTTGCTACAACATACGATCGTTTTAACATACGAAGCAGTTCACAAAACAAATTAAAATCATATGTAGAGGTATCACTGTACTGTTTTGATAATGAGAAAATGCTAATAGACTATCAGCTTGATTTGGAGTTGTATTTTGTTGGACTGGAGTTATTTATAGCCTATAGATGATCGTTGTTTGAGTCTCGTCAGTTTACAAATGATTCAAAGGTTGAACAAATATCGCGTGATCATAATCTCTCTATTAAATAAGGTATATACTAGCTCTTACCATTCAGAAATTCATAAAAATTCATGGAACATATTCATCAATAGAGCTCTTTTTATTCCAACAATTTTGTTGCAAGGTTCATATGGAATGTCCTAGATGGCCTTTATAACCTTGATCATTTCCCTATATTAATAACCACTTCATGACATAACTCCTGTCTAACGGTAAAATAAAAATACAGCAGACTGGGTTATCCTACCGTTATCCTGCCCTCTCCAATGCCTTCTATCAAAGGCATCCTCTTCTGCCAAACCTCTCCTCTCCTTATCATCCTACACCTCATCTTGCCTTCTAATTCTCTGCCTCCATCTTTGATATTCTCCCCCTAACAAGTTCCTCCTAGACCCTCCTCACTCCCTCCCCACCATCCGTCCTCAACGCATGCCCACACCATCTTGGTCATAACACTCTTACCATCTCTCTAGTCTTTATATACCTGCCATTCCTCTTTTTTTCATCATTTTTCAATCTTTCAAAGAGTGATATTCCATAATCCACTTTAGCATTCTCATCTCTGTTCTCCTCAGGCTTTGCTTCCTCTTTTTGTCTTATAGGCCCAAGTTTCTGATCCATACATTATTACTGGTATGATTACTGTACTGTAGATCTTGACTTTTACTGTGATTGGCATTTTATTATCACATCCTCCCTCCTGATTGATTGTAGATCCCTAGTATCTAAATTTTTCAACCTGTTTTTTTGGGCTCGAGCCATGTCGTCCTGATGGAATTTCCCTCCAGCAACTTTCTACTGTATATTTCTGCAATTGATATTATAAGAGAATTACTTTCAGGTATCACTGGGTTCTAACCCCCTGGAACATCTATTCGAAGATATCATGTATAATCAGGGACGTATCCTAATATAACCATAAATACCTGCACCCCGAGTAGACCTTTCCCAGTCTAATCCTCTAAGGGGTAGGATAAGTGAGGACCCGTTACATATCCTATCACCTTTCGGTGCTTCCATACGACCCTGCCGCTTCATTCCTTCTCCGCAGCTTGTTTGCTTCTGCGTGATATTTTTGTGCCCGCTCTTTTCACCTTTTTTTAGAGATTTTCTTCTTATGTTAGCTTCCTCTTCTTCATCAAAGTTGAGTACCTACCTCTTTTTGCCTTTTGTTTTAGCTGTTTTTACTTTGGTTCCCTTCGGGGAGTTATTGAACATGTAAGCGTAAAGCATGCTAAGAAATTATTAAATAAATCGACTACTTTTGCAAAGTCATTAAAAACAGGAGGAAAACTTCTTCAGGAGTTATGTAATCCACTTATTACTGTAGGTATTTCTCGAAAAAGAAATAACAATCTATGGATAAAGCACTGCATAATAAGGCAAGAATATCTTCTCCTAATGAGTTACCATTTTGCATTAAAAATGTGACATTACCCACCACTATCCAACCTTTATCTCCCATTAAAAAGAATAGTTCTAACCTCTCCCAGGCTATGTCCTTGCCTGATTTAATGGAGATTCCACTTGAAACCAAGTTACCAGGTGCACCTGTAGTGGGGAAGGTGCAAAAACTTGGTAACTCACCACCTATTACAGCAATAGAATAAGAGAGAGACCTCCATTTCTCTCAGTCCCTTCCATAAGAAATATTATTACAGTTATGACATCAGATGAATGTTTCGTCAGTTGATGTTTCTAATGAATCGGGAGGCAAGTTAAATAAATCAGAAGTTCAAGTTAAGGTCCACCATCCCCCACTACAGTTAGATCAGGACAAAAATAAAAACCCAAACCCAAAACCCAATCTATCAAGACCCTCTATAATAGAACCACTGGGAAATATTGTCAGATCAAAAATTGCTAATGGAAAGACTTGATCCAAGGGGTCTTCCAAAAATAAACCATAGTTTTTTCTTCCATTTTGCAATTGAATTGTCAGGGTTTAAGGGCTAAATATAATGAGCTTAAGCTCTTCATTCATGAGCACTCCCCCATGATTATATGTCCACAGGAGAGGTAACTTGATCATAATACTCCTTGTCCTCGTGAATATATTGGTAATGTGACACCATATGACCACTGAGTAGGGAACCATGGCAGAAGTCTCATATATGTTTGTCGAAATGTTCCCCAAACATCTTTGTCTACTCGTACACCTCCGCAGGCAAAGGTTGTACAGATATAGGAAGAAAATACACCATCTGTTCTCTTTACTTGCCTCCAAATGACAACATCTCATATGATAATTTAGTAGAGGTGATTCAACAACTCCCTCAACATTTTCTTTCACTTAGAGATTTAAATGGTAGACATCCTTTATGGAGCAATGTTTTAGCAAACACCAGGGGCAATATTATATCATTTGTAGAAAATGAGGATGTCAGACTCCTTAATACAGGGGAGCCCTCACTTTCATGTTCAGAAAGGTACTGTCATGCATTGACTTTTCCTCTGCAAGCTCTAACTACACTCTTGATTTCGATTGAAGGATATTAGATGATTGGTATACTAGTGATCATGAGCCAATCATTATAAACACCAACAATGGTCCCCTTTACAAAGATTGCCACGATGGAATCTTGACAGGGCGGAATGGGTTAAATTTCATGAGCCAAGTGAAATTGAGGGGAGAGCAGAACAGTTGTAAAGTGCTGATGATGCCATAGACCTACTGAATGGAAGTCTTCATACGGAAAGAGTTGATTCAATTACCAAAACAAATGGGTTATTCAAATGACGATCAGTCCCCTAGTGGTCTTCAGAACTAACTGCCCTGCACAAAGCAACAAGAAGTTCCCTAATTTGATTGCACAGATGCCGTACTGAGGAGAATTTAATTATATACAAGAAATGTAGAATACAGTTCCATCGTGCCATAAAAGAAGTTAGGCGCCAATCTTGGGTATCTTTTGTTTCCTCCATTAACAGTAGAACACCACCATCTTCTGTGTGGAGGAAAGTAAAAAAGATAGCAGGCAAATTCACCCCCAACCCACCACCAGTGTTGAAGGTAAATGGTCAGTATCTGACTGAAGCAAATGAGGTTAGTAATGCCCTGGCTGTTCTTTTGTATCATGCAAGTGTGAAGCAGCTCCTGGTCATCAGTTTAAGAACATTGAAGAAAAGAAAATTTTAAATTTTGCCACTGGAAGGGAAGGGTCGTACAATTCTCCTTTTACTGAAAGAGAGATTGATTCTGCACTTGGTCAGTATCTGACTGAAGCAAATGAGGTTAGTAATGCCCTGGCTGTTCTTTTGTATCATGCAAGTGTGAAGCAGCTCCTGGTCATCAGTTTAAGAACATTGAAGAAAAGAAAATTTTAAATTTTGCCACTGGAAGGGAAGGGTCGTACAATTCTCCTTTTACTGAAAGAGAGATTGATTCTGCACTTGCTCCGTGTAATGATACAGCCCCTGGACTTGATGGAACTCATATGCAATGGTTAAACACATACCCGTTAGTACAAATTTATTTATTTTAAGCACTGTTAATTGAATATGGCATGATCATAGTTATCCAGGAAGGATAAGTTCTTAGCAGCTAATTACCGACCTATTGCATTGACATCTTGTTTATGTAAGATCATAGAGAAGATGGGCAATGCAAGACTGATGTGTTACCTTGAAAAGAAGGGTATTTTATCTCCTATTCAGTGTGGATTCAGAAAAATGCACTCAACAACTGATGTGTTGATACAACTTGAGTCCTCTATTTGTGAAGACTTTTCTTCCAAATATCACCATGTAACAGTCTTTTTTTGACCTTGAAAAGGTATATGATACTACATGGAGATATGGTATACTTAAAACCATTCATGAATTAGGATTAAGAGGAGAGCTACCACTATTTATTCAGTCATTTCTTTCACATAGTTTTTCAAGTGAGAGTGGGGGAAACTCTATCAGAGAGTAAATGTCAGGAAGGAGGAGTTCCTCAGGGTAGTGTGCCGAGTGTAACCCTGTTTGCACTAGCAATTAATGGGATATCCTCCGTTATTCCCTAGGATGTTCTCTCAATATTATTTGTGAATGATCTCTCCATATCATTTGCTGGAGCTAGAATGGCAATGGTTGAGAGAAAACTATAACTCTCAATTGACAAAATTATCCAGCGGGCCGATATGAATGGATTTAAGTTCTCAACAAGTAAAACTACTATTGTCCATTTCTGTTGTACCAGGGGAGTACATCCAAACCTGGATATCTACATTAAAGTTCACCAACGGATCCCATTTGTAAGTGAAGCTAAATTTTTAGGTTTGATGTTTGATTGTAGGCTTACATGGGTTTATCATTAAAATCATTAAAAGCTAAATGTCTTGAAGCTCTGAATCTTTTAAAAGTATTATCCCATACATCATGGGGCCAGACTGCAATACTATTTTAAAATTATACGAGGCCTTGATTTTTTCCAAATTAGTTATGGATGTGAAATATTCTCCTCAGCCACCCCAAGCCAGTTAAAGATATTAGATTCAATACATCTTGCTGGTATTAGATTGTCCACAGGAACGTGTAGAATCTCGCCTATCCCAAGTCTCCTTATTGATGCTGGACAGTTACCTCTAGACCTTTACCGAATGTCTTCTATTATTCGGTATTGGTTTAGATTGCAAAGACTCCCTAATTCTTTAGCCTTTCAGACTGCAAGCCTTGTAAGGCACTCAACATACTTTGAGTTGCACCCAAAATCTCCTCAACCTTATGGCTTTCAGGTGAAACAATTATTAAACAGTCTTGATATAATTAGAATTTAGGTGCTTCCATTTAAGGTATCATCATGGCCTCCATGGAAATTACCTGAGGTACAGTATCAATTTGTAAATACTTTATTGGAGTTAAGAAGAATATTACTGACTTAGTATCTAGGTCTCTGCTTATGGAACATGTTGCAGAACATAGGGGATCGACTTTAAATGGCGCAGAACATAGGGGATCGACTTTAAATGGCGCAGAATATAGGGGATCGACTTTTATATATATACTGATGGCTCCAAATCTGATGCTGGCGTAGGATTTGGAATACATGGTAATGGTTTTAATTGTAGAGGTGCACTTCCTCTAACAGCTTCCATATTTACTGCCGAACTGTATGGCATACTAACCGCTATTGAGAAAATAGCGTTGGAGAAGGATGGTAATTTTACCATTTTTAGTGATGCAAGGAGTGTCCTTCAAGCTTTAGAAGTTTTTAATTCTTGTAACCCTCTAGTTTAAAAGATTTTAGAATGTTTTTTTATTATTGGACGGAGAGGTGTAATGGTTTGGTTTGGTTTGGGTTCCAGCACATGTAGGTGTGTCTGGGAATGAGAAGGCAGATTTACTGGCGAAGAATACTGCATCAGAGTTGCTACCAAGAAGGTATCCCATTCCCTGTAATGATTTCCTACCTAACATCAAGAAATTGTTTTGTAATAAATGGCAACAGCACTGGGATAGTCTAGATGGCAATAAAATAAGAGAAGTAACAAGTGTCATATCACCTTGGAGGTATAACATGATGCCCCAAAAATGGGAGATGTCTCTTTGTCGTCTCTATATTGGTTACACTCAGTCGACTCACGAGTTTCTGCTGAAGGGCCAACAGCAACCGTATTGCGACGACTGTTTAGTACCTTTGACAGTGAGGCATTTGTTGACCGAATGTCCCAATTATAATAACTTTAGAAATAGATATCTCTTTGAGGCTCGAGGTGAGGATGGCAGGTTCATCCTTGCCAAGATTCTTGGACATGATGTGTCCTACTATGCGAGCGGCAGCATTTTTAGATTTATTTCAGAAGCAGGTGTTCTTAAAGCTATTCAACTTCTATTATGACATTCAACTTTTATGGTTTTAATTGAATATTCTTTTATTTTTTATATAAAATAAATGATATCGGCGTCAATGACCTTGAATGTCAGTATGCCTGAAAACTTTAAATCAATCGATCAATCCTGATAATCTAGAGCACTTTTCAAAACCGGTGTGACTCCAGCCATTTTCTCAGATTTGGGAAACTCACACTCATTGATGCTTGTATTTTCTATTCTGATAATTATATCATTTAGACTAGAATAGTTCCTTTCTTCATTTACTTGGGATATTGGCATTGGATCAATCGCACAATTTTTCTTTGCTCACTTGATAATCCTGGTGATATCTTGTGTCATATTATTGAATCACATCAATTTGATGTTGAATATTTACAAATGACCTAAGTATATTTTCTATTTTGTTTTTTAAGATTACTAGATAATTGTTTGTTAGTTACTGGTCACTGTACTCCTCTGGTAGCCTTTTTTCATATACATTTCCCATTATACCTATTAGGAGATATATAACTTATTTGGTTGTTGCTGCTCTGTAGATCTTTCTCATATTATTCACTTTTTTCTTCATTGCAGTATTGTATTCTACCCATGAACTTTGTTTATAACCGTTTCCACTTTCTTGGTCTTTTTTTCCTTCTTTTTCTCTAAAGTCTCTCCATCAAACCTAGGAGATTGGTCTTTAACAATTACTGTATAGTGTTTTCCATCAGTGGACACTGGTATCATATTCACTTTTACTTGCCCATTATATATGGTCATAGGCAGTCAACACACAGCGCCCAACAAACATTGGTTATCATGATTGCAAGGAATGCTGATAGCATCTTTTACTTACTTTGTAACTTCATCAATAAATACAACAGGAAAAAAGTTTGATTTATGTCATTTATTTTCTTTACGGCTGTGTGTTTCTGTAGAGGTAGTCTAAACGTAATAAGGTTGTGCACTGGAGACGGTGCATTTCTCTTCTACATTTTTATCAGATACATGTTATTCATTCCATCACTTAAAATTAGATCCAATATATATCCAGTCAAAGAGTTGATCAGTCAACATTATTCACCAATTGATATGATTCCAATAACTTACCAATGCTGAAGCATCAAGATTTGATGCATCATCAATCCAAAGATTGAAGTCTTTACAAATAACTAATTCATTTTTTTCCATGATAATTTTCTCAATGAGTACACTGAATTCTTCAAAGAAGATACTAGTATTTGTTTTCAGAGGTTTGTAAACTGTTACAATGGATATTTTTTTTGTTTTTTGTGCATAAAGTTTATTTCTTTATATTCAAAGCTTGTTACACTAGTTCTTTTTAACATCTTGAGATTTGAGTAACCCTTATGAATGTAGAGTTGGACACCCCCACCAGACCTGCTCTCTCTCGGAATAGGAAAGATGGCGTGTGTGGGAGTGGGGTCATTTCAGTGATTTAGCCTTGTCAAAGTTATTTAGGCATGATTCATATAATGCTAATATGTCCAAGTATTTCTCATTTATCAGTTCTCGAATTTGAATAGTTTTAATACCAACAGATTGTATATTTACATAGCCACAGTTTGGCATCCATAGTATCCATGATCAGTATTTTCTGCTAGTCTTTTCAGTTCTAAGTCATACACTTTGCAATTTCTGGAATTGACTGTGGTCATTTGGTTTGTATAACTTTGTCCAGTTTATATATTTTAACTGCTGTGAATTACATTCTTTGGTGGAATGTTTTTTCTGAACAGTTCTTGTAGGCTTTATCATCAGTCTTAAACTTGCACTCTTTTTCAAAATGTCCATACCTCTGACATTGGTGGTAGCAGGGGATCACATGGTACCTATCACGTATGTTATAAGTACCCTAGCGCATCATAACTTTGTCACCATTATCATGAATATCCTTCCGAACTTTAGGATCACATTTCAATAAGTAGTAGGCAGTCCCACCTGTTGTGCTTTTCGTGAATACCAGAATTGTCTTCTCTTTGTTTTTTATATGGTCCGGGCAACAATTTCTTAAAATTAAAGCACTTACTACTTCATCTTCATCATTGTATATCTTGCAAATCATTAATTTGGGTTTTAGTTTTCCAATTTTCATTTTTTCGGTGTCAGCATTCATGGTTTGTATCTTATTTGCCGCTTCCTTTGTGCTCTTTTCGTCAACAAAGTTTACAGCAACATTTTCATTTTGAAGTTGACTCCGGATATTAAGAATTGGAATGTCTTTAAGTGCATGTTTGACCTCATTTTTTTCTGTCAATTACTTTAATTGAGGAGTTAGTTGATTTGATTGCCAGTAGATTATTTTCCTTAATTTTGTCAGCATATGTAATTTTCTCTTGAGTTCAAGTCCATCAGTGTTTGAAGTGTTAATTTAATTGATTCCATATTTATTGCTAGATTATCAACTTTCTGAGATCAGTGGTATGGGGGGAATTTGCTTTGTGTGCACTAAGCTCTTCAATTTGATTTTCCAATTCAGCGAGTTTCTTATCACATCATCTAAATCAATGTCTTTCATTTTCACTTTCTCCTCCATTTTTGGTATAATTGTCTTGGCTATTCTGACTCCATCTATGCAGTGTGGACACATCCAATTCAAGTTTATTAGGTCTTCACCACTGATGTTTGACGCTATAAACACTCACTACTTGCAGTAGAAACTTTTACTTTCACCTATCCTCCTTTTTAAGTCTCCCCCCACAGATCCACATTGGGAGCAACCAGCCAAGATTTACTTTCACTTCTCACTTTAGTCTCTTCATGAGATTAACTATTATTTTTCAAAGATTCCACAAACAAAAAACATGAGCTAAAACACAGCTCAGGGTGAGAATTTAACAGAGCTCCGCAAAAACACGTCCTCACTCGGCAACAGCAGTAGTTGACTTAACTGGTAGTCTTCAGAACTAACTGCCCTGCACAGAGCCACAAGAGAATCTATAACTTGGTTATGTAGACACCGTACAGCAGATAATTTTATTATATGCAAGAAATGTAGAGCACAGTTCTGCTTTGCAATGAAAGAAACTAGGTGCCAATATTGGATATCTTTTGTTTCTACAGTTAACAGTAGAACACCATCCTCTGTATGGAGGAAAGTAAAAAAGATAGCAGGCAAATTTTCCCCCAACCCACCACTAGTGTTGAAGCTTGATTGATCAGTATGGGATGGGAGCAACTGATATTAGCAGTGGATTTGCCGATCATTTCTCTGATGTATCATGCATTTGTAAATCAGCTGATGTTCACCAGTATAGAAGCATTGAAGAATGGAAAATGCTAAATTTCATAACAGAAAAGGATTAATCTTACAATGCTCCTTTTATTGAAAGGGAATTTAATACCACATTTGCTTCTAGCAATGATACAGCCCCTGGACCCAATGGAATCCCATATTCAAATATTAAACATGTACCTGTTAATACTAAGTTATTTGTTTTAAACATTATCAACAGAATATGGCAAGACAATAGTTATCCTAGTGTTAAGGAACTAGCCATCATTTTGGCTTTTTTAAAGCTTGCTGAAAAGATAAGATTTTACTCGCAAACTATTGACCAATAGCATTGACCTCTTGTTTATGTAAGAACATGGAAATGATAGTCATTGCAAGACTGGTTTGGTATCTGGAGAAGAAAGGTACTTCATCACTTACCCAGTGTGGATTTAAAAATATACACTCAATGATATGTGTTGGTATGACTTAAGTCCTCTATTAGTGAAGTCTTTGCTTCCAAACAGCACTATGTAACATTTTTTTTTTATATCTTGGAAAGCATATGATACTGTATGGAGACCAGTCATAATTAAAAGCATTCATAATATAGGATTGAGAGAGAGAGCTGCCATTGTTCATTCAATCATTAGTTTCACATAGATTTTTTCAAGTAAAAGTAGGTGAAACTGTATCAGAGAAAATGTCAGGAAGGAGTTCCCGAGGGTAGTGTAAAGAGGATAACCCTATTTGCATTAGCCATTAATGGGATATCCATTGTCATTCCTCAAGATATTCTCTCAACACTATTTGTAGATGATCTCTTCATAGCATCTGCTGGAACTAAAATGACAATGATTGAGAGAAAACTACAACTCCCAATTGACAAAATATTTCAAAGAGCTGATGTGAATGGATTCAAGTTTTTGACGAGTGAAACTGTTGTCATCCATTCTGTTGTATTCAGGGAGTACATCCAGACGCGGATATGGAGACCAAAGGTCAACTGATGCCATGTGTAAATGAAGCTAGATTTTTAGGATTAATATTTGATTGCAAGCTGACATGGATTCCTCACATGAAAACTTTAAAAGTAAGATGTCTTGAGGCTCTGAATCTTTTAAAAGTTTTGCACCATACATCAGAAGGCAGACTACAAAACTTTTAAAGTTATATAAGGCCTTGGTTTTTTCAAAAATTAACTATGGGTGTGAAATATTCTCCTCAGTCACCCTAAGCCTGTTAAAGATTTTAGATTCTATACACCATACTGGTATTAGATTGGCTACAGGAACCTTTAGAACCTTTCCTATCCCAAGCCTCCTTATTGACACTGAGAATTACCTTTAGACCTTTACTGAAAGTCTTCTATTGTTCAGTATTGGTTTAGGTTGCAAAGACTTCAAATTCTTCAGTCTATCAGACTGCAAACCTTGTAAGGCATTGTAGATGTTTTGAGTTGCACCCAAAATCTCTTCAACCTTATGGTTTTTGGGTGAAAACATTATTAAAATATCTTGATATAGCTGGAAATAAGGTGCTCCCATCTAAGATATCATCAACCCCTCCATGGAAATTATCTTAGATATAATTTTGTAAATATGTCATTGGCATAAAAAGAACATGACTGACTTACAAGTCAGGTTGCTCTTTATGGAACATGTTGAAGAACATATATACTGATGGCTCTAAATATGATGCTGGCATTGGGTTTGGAGTATATAGTAGTGGTTTTAATTGTAGTGGTGCACTTCCTCTAGTATCTTCTATATTTACTGCCAAAGTATGTCGTTTATTAACCGCTATTGAGAAAAGGGATTTTGAAGAAGGAAAAATCTATTTCTGGGGAGAGACCTGTGGCGCCCGGTGAAAAGTCCTTCTTGTATGTCTTTTCTGATAAAACCTTCCAATTATACCAGAGAAAGATAAAAGCATGGAATGCTGAGGTTACAACCCTCGCGCGAGCACCTTTTGGGTGTCGTGTATAAAGCAAAGGCGCGTGAAATCCACTATTCACAGGTTGTCTTCCATTTAGTTAATTCCTTCGTCAAAGGGATGGGCCGATACAACGGCCCTAGACACACCCCCATCGCCGCACCACCCACGCCACGACGCGAGCGCCATCTGAACAACATCCTTCTTTTTGGAATACAAAGTGTTGAATTGTTTTGTTGTGCTCTCGGTCTTTTTTATCAATCGTGGATTTATTTTGTCATGTCCGAAGCTCCATCTTCACACATTCCAATGTTAAGTACCATAGTTTGTTTTGACAGTATTTTATTGTACCGGGCTTTTGTTTTATATCCAGTATAGTCTGTTTTATTATTCCCGTCTGGCCTTTCATGGCGGCCATTGTTTGTTCACTGTTTGGGAATTCATCTTTGTCTGCCCGTTTAGTACTCTGTCACTTAGGTTCTTGGTTAAGTCCCTGGCCTTATGCCTTTAGAACCGTTATTATTTTGATTTTTGTGTATTTATGCTCATGGTACTTTTTGCTAGTAAGTCCAGCCTACGAACGAGATAGCGATTTAGCTTTGTATTTGTTTAGTACCCGCCCCTCCGAGGCGTTCGTCACTCGACTGTGCTATTTATTTTAAGTTTTAGCAGTTGCTATTCTTCGATCGTAGTGTTTTATGGATGTACAGATTTATTTTATACGTTTATAATAGTGTTGTTTGTTTTTTAGTCCTGTTTTTGTGTTTAAGAGAGCGAGAGCTTGGGGTCCCCGTTTTCTGTTCGCAGTCACGAGTTACCCCTTTCTCTCGTTTTCTTTCTTAGCTCCGGTGGGGGAGCGGATTTCCCGTTTTCCGTTTTGTGCGTTCAGCGGGTTCTCCCTCCCTCACCTCTCCCCCTCTGGGTGGATGATAACTTACGAGTTATTTATTTTTCGTGACTTTTCAATTGTTAGCGTTATTTTGGTCCGTGTTTCGTCCTCTCCCCGTTACGGCTCGGGAGTAGTTATGAACGTTTTCCACTCCGCCTTGAGTTATACTCCGCCATGAGGGATTCTCAATAACTTTCGTTCTATTGTTATATTTATATTGTTTACTACATGGGACGGGCTTCATATTGTTTAGATACGACCCTCCGGTGGCCCTTACTTCGGTCTCAGGCCACGGCCATATCCACAATAGCCTTTGTTATTACAACTGTGTTTGTTATTCACAATAATTATTCAGGACCTTTCTCCTCCCTCCGGCCTCACCGGAGATCGTAAATACGCTTTACTATAATCTAAGCTCTAGACTTTAGCTGCGGCTTAGCTTTTTATCTTTCACAATTGAATTATTAGCCACAATTGAATTGTTCAGGACATTTCATTACGCTCCGGCCTCACCGGAGGTCGCCCATACACTTCACACTTATATTTGCCTTGCCTTTAGCTAAGGCTGGTGTTTATATTTATTTTAAGGGCATGTCAATGCTTCCCCAACCCTTGGAGGTCGTCGGATTGCTTTAAGTTAATTATCCTTATGTCATTAACAGACATTGGGTGCATTATAAATATACAGACAATTGAATATTAAAGTGCCAACAATGGTATGGGGCGGTATCAACTTAAAGTTAATATTCAGTTGTTTGGTCAATGCAATATGGGTGCTTAGGGAATTCAGTGAGTGCCAGAACTCTAAAATAATAGGTTTTTTATCCCTTATCAGAGTTTCAAGCAACACCAGACTCATGTCTCCTTTCTTTTACAGAAGGCCCGTTGTACTGCTGAAGGATGCTCTGCCTCGTTCAGCCACCCCGTTGGGCATGACCTCTGCCGGTCGCATGCTCACTGCTCCATTCCCTTTATCCAGGAACCGGGACAGGCCCAATACCCTGTTTGGTTCCCGGATTTGTGCTCGCTCTGTTACGAGCTGTCGTCAGTTCTGCTGAATGATGATGTAAGTGGGTTTTCCCTTTGTTCCTTATTTCTCGTTGGCAGACACTAATATAGACATGAATATGATATACACAGTATATTTGGGAGGGCAAACCCCCTCCTCCATCACTAATCACTGCAAATCTTACAGGCCAATGATGTCTCTCTTCGGTCAGCAAGGGCTACTCTTCGTCCGTGGGTGTCGGGCTTTGGCAGGAATGCCCCGTCTGGCGCACCCTATCTCCTCGATGGGGACATGGCCTACCGTCTCTTCCCAGGCTCGACTACTGCTGCAGTCTCCCCTGACCTTGCTGCCCCTTTAATTGAAGAAGTCAGGGCTACCATTTCCGTGGAGGACGAACCCCTCGTACCGATGGACATGGCGGGTCTGGATATAGACGTAGAACCCAGGGACGAGCAGGTAAGAGAGGGAGTAGGAGAGAAAAGGGTTTCCCTTTTCTCTCCTACTCCCTCTCCTACCTCTTCCTTTCTAGGTTTTGATAACTCTAAGGCTTCTCCTCGGGATCCCTCTGCCTCCGTACGACCCAAGGTGAAGCCACTTCGAACTTATAAGACTTCAGCTTTGCCAGTATCAACGTCACCGGTCCCCGGACCCTCGACAGCTCCTGATATTCATATTGCTCCTCGTAAAACCACTACTCCTAAGAAGTCTAAGTCTACCAAATCCAAGAAAAAACCAACGGGTGACTTTCAGGTACCCTGGGCTGATCTCCTCCCCATCCAACTGATCAAAGGATTGGTCAGGGATCAAGTTCAACATCACTCTGGTGCAATAACAGAGATTAAGGATATGATGGCTACTCTGATCCGCGCCGGAACTCAGTTTCCTCCCCCTTCTGCCCCAGACGCATTGAAGCTGCCGCCCTTCGATAAAAACAATCCTTGGCGGTTTGCTTTGCATGCTCCATTCATAGATGGTTCCCTAACTCTGGAGGGCATGGGCACCCGCCCTCTAGAGGACCTGGAGTTCTATCCCCGGGGCCTAGCATTCCCGTTCAATGGTTTTGTACGGTTAAAGGAACATGCATTGGTCCGTATGGACAAGGTACCGAAGGAAACGGTCATATTTCCAAAAGAGCAGGCCCAGGCTATCTGGGCCAGAACACTATCAGAGTGGGGGTGTATTAACTCCAAGCTCACCCCACACAAAGGTTCCTACACTATTTTCACGACAGCGGCCTCCATCTCTTTGCCGCTCATAGACAAAGTCACAGAGCTGACTATACAGGCCATCAAAGAAGGCTCTTCCATGCCGGCTCTCAAGGAGACGGACCCCACCTCTTTGCTTATTCCGGGTTCCTCGGCAGCCTGGGATGCTGCGGCTTCTACCTTCACGGTGGGGAAACTAGACCCGGACTGTGCCTCTACTCTTTTCTCTGAGAAGCTTCCCAGATTAATAGAGAGTCTTCTCAAAACTGAGTTCGAGACCCGTACTAGACTTGCTAGGTCCCTCCAATCCATCACCTCCATGGAGTCCCTAGCATCTCTTTACCCAGAGGAAACGCTGTTCAGAGTCGCCACGAAGAACCAGCTGCTATCCTACCAAATAGATCTCCATGACTTCTGGTCAGCTCGGGTTAGTTGCAGGAAGTTCGTTCTGTCGGAGGCCACCATCAGGCATGAGCCGAACAGATTGATAGCGTCCTCCTGCTGGGGTAAGACCCTCTTCCCTCAGACCGAGGTGGATAAGGTTCTTCAGGATGCAGCGAGGGCAAACCAGAATTTGCAGGTAAGGTGGGGTCTCTCAGCCAAAAAGAGGTTCGAACCCCAGAGACACACGTTCTTTAAGAAGAAGCAGAGGTTTAGTCCTTACAAGGCGGCCCGGGGTACCTCGTCCCCACAGCCTTCCGCGGCCTCGACTTCTCGACAACAGGCGCCTCCTCAGCAGGTAGTCTACTTCGCTGCTCCTCCTGGTACACAGCCCAACCCCTCTTGGATGCCCTCACCTGCATACAACCCTGCCTACGAATCCTCCGGTTCCTTTCGTGGATACCAAAGAGGGAGTTCCAGAGGTAGAGGACAGTTCCGCCAACGTGGCGGGCCTAGAGCAAGGGGTTCCCGTGGAGGGAGGGGCCCTAAGTTCACTCCCTCCCAATGATGTGATGCCGGTAGGAGGGAGACTTTATCACTTCCAGGATCATTGGACCTTCAGTCCATGGGCTCACAGCATAATATCAAGGGGCTTGGGTTGGAAATGGTCACAGGGATCCCCTCCCCCACCGGTGACCTTCTTCCAGAGACCCACTCCCATCCTGGAAGAGTACACTCAAGAAGAGAGCAATCAAGCGGGTTCGATCCCTGAAATTCCAAGGCCGCCTGTTTACAGTCCCGAAGAAAGACTCGTCGGCGTTGAGGGTAGTTCTGGACTTGTCGAAGCTCAACTCTTACATCCTTTGCGACAAGTTCCGTATGCTGACTATCTCTCAGGTACGGACCTTACTTCCCCGTGGGGCCGTCACCACCTCTATCGATCTTACCGATGCCTATTATCATGTCCTTGTAGCTCGAAACTTTTCTCCTTACCTAGGCTTCCGTCTCGGCAAGAGAGCCTTCGCATTCAAAGTCATGCCCTTCGGTCTCAGCATTGCCCCCAGGGTATTCACGAAACTGGGGGAGACGGTGCTCGAGCAACTCAGACACCAAGGGATACAAATCGTCGCCTATCTGGACGATTGGCTCATTTGGGCCCAGTCGCACCAGGAATGCAACAGAGCTACGTCGAAGGTACTCCATTTTCTCGCCAAACTGGGCTTCCAAGTCAACCTCCGGAAGTCCCGCCTACAACCATCAAGCCTCTTCGAATGGTTAGGCATCCGTTGGGACCTCTCAAAGCACAAGCTCTCCCTTCTTCCCAAGAAGATGGGGGAGATAGCTTCCAAGGTCAGGAACTTTCTCAAACACAAACAGGTGTCCAGAAGAGCTTTAGAACGAATCCTCGGCCTACTCCAGTTTGCCTCACTAACCGATCTCCTATTAAAAGCCAAACTCAAAGACATCAATCGAGTTTGGAGAAAGAGGGCGACAATACCTTTAAGAGACAAGACCTCGAAGATCCCCTCTGTCTTGAAAATGAGACTACAACCATGGTCCGATCGGAGGAACCTCTCCAAGTCGGTTCCTCTACAGTTCCCCTCTCCACAAGTGACAATTCATACCGACGCGTCTCTGAGTGGTTGGGGGGGTTACTCCCAACATCAGATGTTTCAGGGCTCTTGGTCACCCGCCATGAGACAGTTCCATATCAATGTTCTCGAAGCCATGGCGGTGTTCTTGACCCTGAAGAGAATCTCCCCTCCGAGGTCGACCCACATCAGAGTAGTCTCAGACAGCACGGTCGTAGTCCACTGCCTCAACAGGGGGGGGGGGGTCCAAATCACCCAACCTGAATCAGATCCTGGTCACTATCTTCACCTTGGCAGCCAACAAAGACTGGTTCCTGTCAGCAACTCACCTAGCAGGAGTCCAGAATGTGATAGCAGACGCATTATCCAGGACGAGCCCACTGGAATCGGAGTGGTCCCTGGACATGCACTCCTTCCGGTGGATACTCAGGCTGGTTCCAGGTCTCCAGGTAGATCTATTCGCGACCCGACTCAATCACAAACTCCCATGTTATGTGACACCGAACCTGGACCCTCAGGCTTATGCCATGGACGCTTTAACCCTGGATTGGAACCATTGGCAGAAGATCTTCTTATTCCCTCCAGTGAATCTTCTACTGAAAGTCTTGCACAAACTCCGCTCTTTCAACGGGGCAGTAGCTTTAGTGGCACCTCACTGGCCAAAGAGCAGTTGGTTTCCTCTCCTCCTCGAGTTGAAACTCCGTCCCTTCCGGATCCCATTCCCCAAACTGACCCAGGTGGTCCAAACTCGGACTGTGTCAGATTCCTCAAGGATAGCCAAAACCCTAACTTTGTGGATTTCATGAAGTTTGCGGCACGTAGGGACGCAAACATCGACCCAGATAATGTCCTCTTTATAGAATCAGACAAAAGGGACTCAACGATTCGCCAATATGATTCGGCGGTTAAGAAACTAGCGGATTTCTTAAGGACTTCAGACCATTCGGTTTTGACTCCTAATTTAGCCATCTCCTTCTTTAGGTCCATATTTGATAAAGGCCTAGCAGCTAGCACTAAAACCACCATTAAGTCAGCTCTGAGGAAAGTCTTCCTGGTTGGGTTTAACATTAACCTGGCGGAGTCTTATTTCTCATCTATTCCAAAAGCATGTGCTAGGCTTCGACCTTCGGTTCGTCCTCAAAAGGTCTCTTGGTCTCTAAATGATGTCCTAAAACTGGCCTCCGACACGGAAAACGAATCCTGCTCTTATATCACTCTTCTTAGGAAGACTTTATTTCTAACAGCTTTGGCCTCGGGTTCCAGAATCTCGGAACTAGCAGCTCTCTCACGAAACTCAGAGAACATGGATTTCCTCCCTTCAGGTGAGGTACTTCTTTCACCAGACAGGGCGTTCCTAGCTAAGAACGAGGACCCCCAAAATAGGTGGTCCCCTTGGAAGATTATTCCTCTTCGCCAAGATACTTCTCTATGTCCGGTCACCACTCTCAGGGCCTTTTTAGCCAGGACTGCTACCCGATCGTCTGGCCCCTTGTTTATCAGAGAACAAGGAGGTACCATTTCCATACGTGGCATTAGGCAACAGATCCTATACTTCATTAAACAAGCCAATCCGGGATCATTTCCCCATGCTCATGATATCCGATCGATAGCTACCTCCATCAACTATTTCCAGATTATGGACTTTGATAACCTTAAGAAGTACACGGGTTGGAAATCTCCTATGGTCTTCAAACGCCACTATCTAAAGAACTTACAGGCTCTTAAATACCCAACGGTTGCAGCTGGGAGCCTTATCTCTCCCCATTGGTCTTTTGTTCTTCCTTTCATCCATCTCTTCTCTTCTCCCTCCTACCCGCCACTCGCACCACGACGCCGCTTCCTTGGTGGTTCGTTAGCCCTAAGTGTATTACATATTAAGTTAATATGATTGTAACTATTATTGTTTTCCGTTGTTATAAGGTTGGGATATTCTTAGCCATGTCAGTTTTGTTGCATGTTTTCCTCTGATACTCAGAGGTTTCCCTATTATCATGTTTGTTTATCCTTACTATCACTATGCCCTGTGGCTAGTTTGTTTTATGCCTACTTACCTTAATTATATATGATTTTCTTTACATGGTGTTGAGGGGGGGGCAATTTTACAATTTTTTAGTGATGCAAGAGGTCTCCTACAAGCTTTAGAAGTTTTTAATTCCAGTAATACTTTAATTTTTAAAATCTCCGTGTTCTTTTATTATTTGATTGGAACATATAATATTTAGATTTTGCGGTGATTTACTGGCAAAAAAGGGTTGCAGTTGAGTTGCTAACAAGAAAGTATTGCATCATCTGTAATGATTTATTACCTATCATTAAGAAATTGATTTATAATAATTGGCAACAGGATTGGGATAGTTTAGTTTAAAAAAAAATAAGCGAAATAATGAATGTTAAATCCCCTTAGAGGTAAAACATGATTCCCCAAAAATAGGAGATTAATCTTTGTTGTCTCCGAATTGGTCACACCCGATTAATACACGAGTTTCTGCTAACTGTCCAACACCAACCATATTGCAACGACTGTTTGGTACCCTTGACAGTGAGGCATTTGGTCCACTTATAGCACTGAAGAAATGGACACTCTTTGAGGCTCAAGGTGAAGATGGCAGGTTCATCCTTGCCAAGATTCTTGGGCAGTATTTGTTTTACTATACCAGGTGTATTTTTAGATATATTTCAGAAGCAGGTCTCCTGAAATCTATTTAAATCTTATAAGGACGTCTTCGCTATTATGGTTTCAAGTGAATATTTTTTATTTATAAGGATATCGGTATCAATGATTTTTGATGTACGAATGCCAGATAATTCTAAATCAATCAATCAATTTCTTCCTTCCCAATAATAAAAAACATAAATGTTGATGGCTAATATGAACCCTTGTGTTTAATAGGTTTTTAAAAATCAAAGGGTAGAAGTTGTTTTAAGCAGATGAAAGATCGGTCATTCCCACTGCTGGTAAGACTGATCCTACATCTGCTTTTCTGGGGCGACCTGTGACGGCCAGTGAAAAGAAGTCCTTCTTTACACTTTTCTAATATAAATCTTCCAAATATATTAGAGAAAGATAAAAGCATGGAATGCAGAGGTTACTACCCTCGCGCAATCACCTTGTGGGTGTCGTGTATACAATAGGGGCGTGTGAAAACCACTATTCACGGGCTGTCTTCCATTTAGATAATCCCTTCATCAAAGGGGAGGGCCGTGACAGGCCCTAGAGAACACAGTTGGACTACCCCACCGACACCTACCACGCGCGCCCTCCAGGTCATCCTTCTGTTTTGGACTTAAAAGAACATGCCTTGGTTAGGTTATACAAGGTACCGAAGGAAACGGTAATATTTCCTAAAGAGCAGGCCCAAGCTCTCTGGGCCAGGACGTGGTTGGACTGGGGTTGCACTAATTCCAAGCTCACCCCACACAAAGGAGCCTACACCATATTTACAGCTGCTCCCGTTATTACCTTACCTATTACGGATAAAGTAGCAGGTCTTACTTTTCAAGTTATCAAAGAAGGTTCTGCCATGCCGGCTCTTAAAGAGACGGACCCCACCTCCATGCTCATCCCGAGTACCGCTACTATTTGGGATGATGCCCCCTCTACTTTCACAGTAGGGAAGTTAGACCCAGACTGCGCCTCTAATCTGTTTTCCGAGAAGCTTCCCAAATTACCGAAAAATCTTCTCAAGACTGAGTTTGAGGCACGGAATAGGTTAGCTAGGTCTCTCCACTCCATTACCTCCGTGGAGTCTCTAGCCTCGCTTTATCCGACTGAGACCTTGTTTCGGGTATTCACGAAGAACCTGTCTCTGTCCTGTTAAATCGACCTACACGAGTTTTGTTCGGCTCAGGTTAGTTGCAGGAAATACGTTCTATCTGAGGCCTCAATCAGACATGAACCGAACAGGCTGATAGCTTCCCCCTGCTGGGGTAAGAACCTTTTCCTCAGGAGGAGGTGAACAAGGTTCTACAAGACGCTGCGAGAGCAAACCAAAATTTGCAAGCGAGGTGGGGCCTCACTGCCAAAAGGAAGGTCGAAGCCCAAAAGCAAACCTTCTTCAAGAAGAAACAGATTTGCCCCTTACAAGACGAACAGAGGTCACTACCATCAATTGTCTGTTACCCACTCGTCATCACAGTCTCCCGCTGCTTCGTCGACTCTACAACCGAATCCCCCTCAACAGGTGGTCTACCTCACTGCTCCCCCAGGTACACAACCCACCCCGTTTGGATGCCCTCACCCGCATACAACCCTAGCTACGAACCCTCAGGTCCCTTTCGTGGACACCAGAGAGGTAGCTACAGGGGTAGAGGACAGTCCCATCAACGAGGCGGACCTAGGTCAAGGGGTGCTCGAGGAGGGAAAGGACCTAGATTCACTCCCTCGCAATGATATAGTCCCGGTAGGGGGGAGACTTTACCACTTTCGAGACCATTGGACCTTCAGTCCGTGGGCTCACAGCATAGTCTCCAAAGGTTTGGGGTGGAAATGGTCACAAGGTTCTCCTCCACCAGTGGCCTTCTTCCAGAAACCCACTACCATACTGAGAGAGTACACCACAGAGTTACTCAAGAAAAAAGCAATCAAACGGGTTCGATCCCTGAATTCCAAGGCCGCCTGTTCACAGTACCGAAGAAAGGCTCGTCGGCATTGAGAGTGGTCCTGGACTTGTCAAAGCTAAATTCTTACATCCTCTGCGACAGGTTCCGGATGCTGACTATCTCTCAGGTACGGACCTTACTTCCCCGTGGGGCCGTCACCACCTCTATTGATCTTACCGACGCCTATTATCACGTACCAATAGCTCGAAACTTCTCTCCTTACCTAGGTTTCCGTCTAGGTAGGAAAGCCTTTGCGTTCAAAGCATGCCCTTCGGCCTCAACATTGCACCCAGGATATTCATGAAACTGGGAGAGACAGTGTTAGAACAACTCAGGAACCAAGGGATTCAGATCGTTGCTTATCTGGACGATTGGCTCATTTGGGCTCGGTCGGCCTTGGAATGCAACAGAGCTACGAAGAAAGTACTTCATTTTCTCACCAACCTGGGATTTCGGGTCAATCTCCAAAAATCCCGCCTACTACCATCAGACCACTTCGAATGGTTAGGCATTCAGGGGGACCTTTCAAAGCACACGCTGTCTCTACCTCCCAAAAAGGTAAGAGAAATATCTTCCAAGATCAAGAATTTTCTCAAACACAAACAGGTGTCCAGAAGGAGTCCAGTACGTTTTGGCGCCGCTCTTTTGGCGACGATGATTTGGCGCCGCCGTTTTGGCGCTAAATGGTTTTGGCGCTCGTTATTTTGGCGCTAGCCCATTTGGCGACAGCTTGAAAATTTTCTGACCTGATATATAAATATGTATATATATATATATATATATATATATATATATATATATATATATATATATATATATATATATATATATATATATATATATATATACATGTGTGTGTTTATATATATTACATGGGTCAAAAATAACATAAAAATGAAAAAAGTTTTATATATTTTCAGCAATACAGTATTAAAATGCTACAAAAATGAAATAGAATTAAATATTTTCACCAGCATGTTAATGCATTTCATAGTTATATGCCAAACCACGTAAGTATTCCAGCAGGAGGATTCCCAGCCATTAGTTGTTCATAATAAGAATCGTGTCCGTTCTGAATTCTCTTTATGCCATCGATGAATTTCCATATAACTGGGTGGTTCATTCCAAGTTCTACATAGATTTTCCTGTGCGTAGCTTCAGCATGATTGTTTGTCCTGTCCTCACCTAATATCGTTCGACTATACATATTCCACAATTGCGGAGAGAAAAATGGTGAACGTCGGCCATTTCCCCTCCTCAGATGTCTTCCTACATAATTATCTTCAACCCAGTTCATTAACGGCTGGAGTTCATCAGGTAAATATTGCGCCAAAGCATCGATGTAAACATCCATGTGAGAAATAGGTACAAAAGATAAAGCAACGATCATTTTGGCTTTTACTGAGAAGTCGGGGTCAAAATTATACAAATGTAGGAGCCCAAGTTGTTTCAGGTGCTTATGAATATTATGTGCAAAATGGAAGAAGAAGCCTTTCAACTCCACATCCGGAAAACATTCTGTCATTGTAGAAAAAGCTGCTTGTTCGTAATCACATTAAATGCCCTTTGGTTGCAGTTCTGCAGACATCTCAGTTACCATTCAAAACATTTTCACGTATGTTGTTCAACGCTTAATAGGTAATAGGGCGTATAGTATAGGGAGAACTAAACAAGACTTGACTATCGTAATAACTGGTTTAATATTACAATTCTCAAATCAGACGAGCCTTTGGTGTAATGAGGTGATCACTAAACGAGACACAAATTTGCGGATGGTCCTTAAGTTTGTTTCTTGGCGCCAAAACAGCTCATCGCCAAAACAATGAATGCCAAACTGTCTATCGCCAAAATGGCGGCGCCAAATTGTCAGCGCCAAAGAGTCGGCGCCAAAGAGTCGGCGCCAAATCGTCCTGTTCCGTCCAGAAGAGCCTTAGACAGAATCCTCGGCCTTCTTCAATTCGCTTCAGTAACAGATCGACTATTGAAAGCCAAACTCAAAGACATCAATCAAGTTTGGAGAAAGAGAGCTATATTACCTTTAAGAGACAAGGTCTCGAAGATTCCCTCTGTGTTGAAAATGAGGCTACAGCCATGGTCCGAACCGAAGAACCTCTCCAAATCGGTTCCTCTTCAATTCCCACCTCCACAAGTGACTTCATACAGACGCGTCTCTGAGTGGAAGGGGGGGGGGGGGGGGGTTACTACGAACATCAGATGTTTCGGGGCTCTTGGTCACCCGCCATGAAACACTTCCATATCAATGTTCTCGAAGCCATGGCAGTGTTCTTGACCCTGAAGAGACTCTCTCCTCCGAGGTCGACCCACATCAGAGTAGTGTCAGACAGCACAGCCGTAGTACACTGCATCAAAAGAGGAGGATCCAAGTCGCCCAATCTGAATCAGATCCTGGTCACTATCTTCGCCTTGGCAACAGAAAAGAACTGGTTCCTGTCAGCAACTCACCTAGCGGGAGTCCAGAATGTGATAACGGACTCACTATACAGGATGAAACCACTGGAATCAGAATGGTCTCTGGACATAATTTCATTCCGGTGGATACTCAGACTGGTTCCGGGCCTCCAGGTAGATCTATTCGCAACTCAGATGAATCACAAACTTCCTTGCTATGTGACACCAAACATGGACCCTCAGGGTTATGCCATAGACGCATTAACTCTGGATTGGAACCATTGGAGGAAGATTTACCTATTTCCACCAGTGAATCTTCTAATGAAAGTATTGCACAAACTACACTCCTTCCGGGGGGCAGTGGCTTTAGCAGCACCTCACTGGCCAAAGAGCAGTTGGTTTCCTCTCCTCCTCGAGTTGAAACTCCGACCCTTCCGGATTCCATTCCCCAAACTGACCCAAGTAATCCAAACACAGACTGTGTCAGATTCCTCAAGGATAGCCAAAACCCTAACTTTGTGGACTTCATGAAGTTTGCAGCTCGTAAAGACGCAAACATTGACCCGGAAAACGTTCTCTTCATCGAAGCGGACAAAAGGGACTCGACAATTCGTCAATATGATTCGGCTGTTAAGAAATTAGCAGATTTCCTAAAGAATTCAGACCATACTCGTATGACTCCGAATTTAGCCATCTCCTTCTTTAGGTTCCTATTTGACAAGGGCCTGTCAGCTAGCACTATAACCACCATCAAGTCAGCTTTGAAGAAGATCTTCCTTGTTGGGTTTAACATTAACCTGGCGGATTCCTATTTCTCCTCTATTCCAAAAGCGTGTGCTAGGCTTTGACCTTTGGATCGGCCACAAAAAGTCTCTTGGTCTCTGAACGATGTCCTCAATGAGTCCTGCTCTTATATCACTCTGCTTAGGAAGACTCTATTTCTAACACCTATGGCCTCAGGTGCTAGAATCTCAGAACTAGCAGCTCTCTCACGTAACCCGGAAAACATAGATTTCCTCCCTACAGGCGAAGTACTACTTTCTCCAGACAGCTTTCCTAGCTAAAAGTGAGGACCCACAAAATAGTGGTCCCCTTGGAAGATTATCTCTCTTCCCCAGGATCCTTCGCTGTGTCCTGTCACTACTCTCAGGGCCTTTTTAGCTAGATCTGCCACCCGCTCGTCTGGCCCCTTATTTATCAGGGAACAAGGGGGTACTATGACCATTCAAGGTATCAGACAACAAATCCTCTACTTCATTAAACATGCTAACCCGGAATCATTTCCCCATGCTCATGATATACGGTCAGTAGCTACCTCCATCAATTACTTCCAGAACATGGACTTTGATGACCTTAAAAAATATACGGGTTGGAAATCTCCTATGGTTTTCAAACGCCACTATCTAAAGAACTTACAGGCCCTTAAATACCCTACGGTTGCAGCAGGAAGTCTTATCTCTCCCCATTAATCTCTGATTATTCCTTTATTCCATCTCTTTTCTCCTCCCTCCTACCTGCCACTCACACCACGTCACCACTCTCCTGGGTGGTTCGTTAGCCCTAAGTTATTTACCATGTTTAATTCCTGTGATTTAACTGTTATTGTATTTACCATTCCTTTAATGTTTAGATATGCTTAGACATGTAAGATTGATACCTTTTGCATCTGGACACTCAGATGATTCCTTGTCTTCATAATTATTTTAGCCTTACATCCCCTATGTCCTTTGGCTAGTTTGTAATTTTATGTTTACTTACAGTATTATATTATTGGCTTACATGGTGTTTGTATTCTCCTTATTATGTTATTATTGTATTGGGCTTGGAAGGCATTCTCTGGTACATTTTCACCGGCCGTCACAGGTTGCCCCAGAAAAGGGATTTTGACGAAGGAAAAATATATTTCTGGGGAGAGACCTATGACGCCCGGTGAAACCCTTCCCGGTTATTTTGTACGGACCCACCCCTTTTTCCTTGCCAAGCCATATGTTCTTGCAGAAGGATGACCTGGAGGGCGTGCGTGGTAGGTGTCGGTGGGGTAGTCCAACTGTGTTCTCTAGGGCCTGTTACGGCCCTCCCCTTTCATGAAGGGATTATCTAAATGGAAGACAGCCTGTGAATAGTGGTTTTCACATGCCCCTGTTGTATACACGACACCCACAAGGTGATCGTGCGAGGGTAGTAACCTCTGCATTCCATGCTTTTATCTTTCTCTAGTATATTTGGAAGATTTATATTAGAAAAGTGTAAAGAAGGACTTCTTTTCACCGGGCGTCACAGATCTCTTCCTAGAAATAGATTTTTCCTTCGTCAAAATCCCTTAAAATATCTTCTAGGGGGTAGCTCTGTGGAACAATTTGTGCTCATTGTGAGAGATTACTGATATTGAGCACATTTTGGTGTGCTGCTCAAAATTTATTGGTGAATCTGTTACATAAATACCATCTTGATAGTGAATCTGTTGATGATGTTTCTGATATTGATGTAGACAGTTCTTGTTGGGTATCTTCATGAAAATTATTTTTGTTATTAAATTAAATAATTTTCCATTTTCTTTATTATTTTAAATATGTGAAAAACTTCCAGTTATGATTGAATGTGGTTTATAAATATTTGGAAAGCTTTTACCAATTAAGGAACTTATTACGTCTGAATGATCTCATGGATTCCAGTGCTTGGCCTCTGTCCTAAAACTGTTAATCCAATCTCATCCAACCCAGTTCAGACTTTTAAGAGGATGGTAACTTTAATAAGATTCCTACAGGTCATTATACCATGTAAGAAATATGGTATGTGTAGTAAGTAAATTTAATCAATAAACTATTTACCTATGAATCTAACTCGGTGGCCTGGTGAAACTTATAATAATGATTATTATAGTAGTTGATGATTATGATTATAATTCTGTTGGATAATAATTGTTAATAACAAAAAAATGCTTTTCAGGTTAAAATCTGGTTTCAAAATAGACGTTCAAAATACAAAAAATTGATGAAGGCAGCTAATATGAAACTGGAACCAGATTATGGTGATGATGACTTCACATCTCCTCCTTCAATGAAGAGGAAACATTTGGTTCGCAGGTCAGTAGACCCCAGCTTGTTCCTGCACTACACTGATCATGAGTAGTAAGTAATTACTGTACTCATTAGTATCTGTTTACAATTTCTTAATGGTAGTCACTCTTTTCAATGGTATTAAATTTCTTGTGAAATAATTTATGTGGCAGTCTGATTACAAGTTATATTTCTGTATTCAAAACCAATACGTAAAGGGCCTAACTGGGTGATATTGATATCACAGTGTGTGTATCAAATGGTATTAATAATTTCTGAAGGGGTATGTGGGACTTGGAATGAAAACATCTGATGGGAAAATTTACCATGATTCCAAAACAATGACATTAGCCAGGACCAGGTATGTCTTGTATGTTTTGCTCTCCAATGCATCTTGGAGAATCAACTGAAAGACATTGGTCTTTCTTTCTTTGTTTGATGTATGTTTTATGTTCTCAGTGGTGCCAGTAGACTGGGTGTTTTAGTGTATTGCTCTGCTATACAAAGATGAGGGAGATGAGCCTGAGTGCCTTTAATTCTAGGGGTATTAGTTAGTTTATTGTGGTTGGAGAAATGTATGATAGTGTTAATTAATAGCATTAAGGATAAAATGGAGGGTGCAATCTAAGAGGTGTAGGGGTTTTTTAGAAGAGGTAGAAGATATATGGATCAGATTTTTATAGCTAAATAAATGAGAAATATTTAGCAAAAGTTAAGCAGGTATAAGTTTCATTTATGGATCTGGCGAAAGCTTATGACAAGAGTTGATAGGGAAGAGTTGTGGAATGTGATGAGGTTATATGAAATTGGTGGAAGATTGTTGCAAGCAGTGACAAGTTTATACATAAGCAGTAGAGCATGTGTTAAGATAGGGAATGAAGTGAGTGACTGGTTTCCAGTTAGAGTAGACATGAGATAGGAATGTGTGATGTCGCCATGGTTGTTTAATTTGGTTGGTGGTGGAGCTGTAAGAGAGGAGAATGCTAGAGTGCTTGGTTGAAGATTGAAACTGATAGATGAGCACAATCATGATTGGGAGGTGAATCAGTTGTTGTTTGCTGATGACACTGTATTGGTTGCAGACTTAGAGGAAAGCTGTGTCGATTAGTGAGAATTTGGAAGGGTGTGTGAAAGAAGGAAGTTGCAAATTGATATGGGGGAAGAATAAGGCTATGAGATGCATATGAAGGCTGGGTGGTGTTAAATTTAATTTCACGTTGAATGGAGAGTTACTTGAAGTAGATCAGTTTTAAGTACTGTAAAGTGATACCTCTAGGTACTAAAGTTGCTGCTTACGAAAGTTTCACGCTGCGAAACAAGATGCAAAGATTTTTCCGACTCATTGTGAAAAATTTTTCACTTCATGAAACGAGGTTCGTTACAAGAGCCCGACCCCCTCCGAGACTAATTTTAAAATTCGCATACCGTCAGCCGTAAACTCTCCACCATCCGCCTGCACTCTCATTGGTTATCTCTCTACTCGGATGTTGGTTACCGCTATATGATCCTGCTCTCGTATTGGTCAGTATTTACTGTATTGTATCCCATCATGCATCTACGCATTGGCATTCATCGGTCATTTTGTTTTGACGGCCCTATCGTACTCATTAACTTTGTTTGTACTATATCGTGTTACGATATTACGTTACTGTTTTAACCATGGGTCCCAAGATTGATGCTGATGTTCAGGGAAAGAAGAGGATGCTTTTGATGGAGACAAAACTTGAGATAATAAAGAAGTATAAGGCTGGCATGCGGTTAAATGTGATCACTAAGGAACATGGCCGAAATCCGTCTACGATAGGAACCATCCTCAAACAGAAGGAAGTCATCAAGGAGCAACACACTTAATAGGTTTGCTGAAGGTAATCATCTTTTCCCTAGTCTGCAATTTGTTTTTTGTAAAGGCTTTGAAGCATATGATACCCTTCTTACAATTTTCAATGCTGTACAGAAATCCTTTGATTGTGGTCAAGAAGTTTGTATGATTGGTCTGGATTTTAGTGCTGCCTTTGTCCGTGTTAATCATGAGGCCCTTGTTTTCAAACTCAAACAGTTGTGAGTGAGTGGGTCATTTCTTAGCATCGTAATTAAATTTTTAAGTAATAGATTGCTTAGTTGTTGTTGTTGATGGGCACTACAGTGAGTATAGGAATGTGATATATGGTGTTTCACAGGGTAGGTTTCTTGAACCATTACTTTTCATACTACATACACATGACATGTGGTTTGGCCTAAGAAACAAGCTTGTTGCATATGCAGGTGATGCCACACACTTTGCATCAATTCCATCACCTGAATGTAGATCAGGGGTTGCTGAATCCCTTAATAGAGATCTAGATAAAATTAGTGTATGGTGCAAATTATGGGGTATGAAGTTGAATCCTAACAAAACTTGAACAATGATTGTCAGCAGGTCAAGGACAGTGGCTCCTCAACATCCGGATCTCAACATTAATAATGTTTCTTTAATTCTGTATGACTTGAAATTTAAGGCGTTATTATTGGCGGCAAATTTACTTTTGAAAAACACATTAGGTCTGTGTCTTCTTAAATTGTAAAAAAAAAATGGTTTATTAAGAAAGTCTTTTAAAAAATTTTGTGATCAATCCATTCTGAAGAAGTGTTTAAATTCTTTCATTCTACCTTGTTTCAAATATTCTCCTGTGTGGTCTTTAGCTGCTGATTCTCATCTTAATTTGTTGGACAGGAACTTACGGTCTATTAAATTTCTTATTCCTGATCTAGCTATTAATTTCTGGCACATTCGTTCAATGAGTATGTTATGCATATGGCATAAGATTTTTCATAACTGATCATCCTTTGCATTCAGATCTACCCAGACAGTTCCATCCTCTTCTTAATACCAAGCATGCAGTTAATTCTAAGTCAGGCCTTCTCCATCATGAAGCTCAATACTACACAGTATTCTAGAAGTGTTATTCCAGCTGTGACCAAGTTGTGGGATGATCATCCTAATCAGGTGGTTGAATCAGTTGTAGGTAGTAGGTTGGCCAGGGCACCAGCCACCCATTGAGGGCTTCCACATAGGTTAAGCTGAAGCGGAAGCTGATGCATATAAAGTTGACGATCTTGAACCTGTTGTTCAATCTGTGGTTGCTGAGAGCATTACACTCGGGATGTCCATGGGTCTGGAAGTCGATGAAGACGACATTTATGAGCTTATCGTGGAGCACCAAGAGGAACTCATGACAGACAACCTGAAGGAGTTGGAGGCCATGCAACCAAGCAAAGTTCAGGAACAGTTCTCTAGTAGTGAGGAGGAGGAGGATGACCCTATGACAACGGAAGAGATTAAGGAGGCTCTAGCTTACTACCATAACAGGGCGGCTGTTGTCGAAGAGACACCCAGAAAAAATTGTTACAGGTCGTGCATTTGAATATTTCAATAATGTTTACCTAAGTCATTTCAGGAACTTCTAAGAAGCAGGCAGAAACGAGCTTCCTTGGATATTTATTTTTTGAAGAGGCCTTCGGTACTAGTTGGCCAAGAGGAACCTGAAAGTGATCTAAAAAGAAATAAAAGTAGCAGTGATTAAGAAAATAATTAAATTTAGAAAATACAAAACTCAGAAGTAAAAAAATACTAAATTTGAAAAAGGCAAAAAAAGAATTTTAATTATAAGGCCCGGGGCTTATAACACCCTGCTTTCCAATTAGGGTTGTAGCTTAGCAAGTAATAATAATAATAATAATAATAATAATAATAATAATAATAATAATAATAATAATAATAATAATAATAATATCGTAAATTTAAGTGTTAATATTTTCTACCATTTGTTAATGTATCCTAAAATTAAGTGTTAATGTTGTGTGCCATTTAATAATGGTTTGTAAAGTTAGGTGTTTTTTTTTTTTTTCTGGCACTTGTTAATGTTTTCTGCTGTTTGTCATCCTCCTCCTACTGCCCCGACACTTTGCTCTCGGACATTGCTTCACTTCAAATGTAGGGTTCCACATTTTTGTAATGGTTTTCTATTAATTTAATTGTTTTACTGTCTGCCCTAATTATACTTTTACTTTACAGGTTATTAATTGTTAGGATGTTTTTGAATGATCCAAATGGTTATTTTTCATTGAATTAAGTGGAGTTTAGCCTTATTATAAACATTTAATGTGGTGTTTTTGTAGGGCCTGTAACAAATTAGACTTTGTGTAAAAGGCAACTCACAATACAAAAAAAATAACAATACAAAAGTCACTACAGAACCAATTAATTTTGTATTGTGAGGCATTACTGTACTTTGTGTATTCTGCTGCTGCAAATTGTGGAGTGGAAGTAGAAGTTTGTCACAGTGAATGAAAGTTGTGAAGTTTTTGGGGGGTAGTAAAGGGAGTGGTGAAGAATATAGGGTTATGGATGACTGTAAAAAGAATTGTGTATCAGAAAGTGATTGTAACAACTGTGATGTGTGGATCGGCCTTGTGGAAAATAAAAGGGATGGAAAGACTGAAATTGAATATGTTGAAGATGAAGTGTATGAGGAGTATGGCTGGTGTTTCTTAATTAGATTGGGTTAAGAACGAAGTAGTGAGGGTGAAAACGGTTGTGAGAAATTAACAGCTAGAGTGGATATGAGTGTGATGAGGTGGTTTAGCCATGTAGAGAGGATGGAAAATGGCCGTCTGCTAAAGAGGGTGATGAATACAAGATATGATGGGAGAAGTACTAGAGGGAGGTTAACGAGTGGGTGGATTGTTTATTTAAAAGAACGAAAACACTGAACAATTACAGTAAGTGCATACACTACAGTATCAATGAGTATTTGGTTACAGTACAATAATACTAGATTGGAACAACTTTTGTTATACAGAACAGTAAGGAGATGATGACGACTTGGTAAACTTTACCATAGCACAATACTTTACTGTAACCTTGCTGTTTCCAGTACGTTGTGTACGTGTACATACAGTGTACACTGTACGTAAGGTAATAACTGTTGTAGAAATAAATTAAAACAATATTAGGCAGTATTTACTGTGTTAATCATCTGCTCGGGCACCTGCTTGTGGCAAGGGGCAGTGACTTTTTAGGTTAGGAGTTAGCCACCCTAGTGTAGTATTTATTTGCAAAAATTTGCTTATCGCGCCTGTGTCTATAACCTAACTATTGCGAATAACAAGGTTTGATTGTAAAGTAAATGTATGGAAGGGGTTTGGAAAGGAATTGGGAGAAGGATTGAGGATATAATGATACTTAAGTGATGTGAAGCAGGATAATATCGTGAAAGTAAATATAGGGTTGACAACGGACTACGCAGATTTGATCAGCTGATTTGAATGTGAACAATGCATGAAATTATAATTCGCTATGTTTTTTTATTATAAATGCGATACTAAAATTTGCATTATTATTGGATACAGTTAATTGAAATACCAGTTTAATTAAAGTCCAGTTTATTTCAAATATAGCTGTAATTTCTTACCACAGTAGTAAATGGATATACTGTACACAGTACAGAGAGAGCTAGGACCAGGTGCGTGTATAGATAGGTGGTGGTGCGCAGTGCTCCCAGTGTAAAGGAGCGTGGTCTATTTGAAATCATCGCCCAGCTTGAATTTTATCGCGATATTTGAGAATTTTTATTTAATAGGTATTGCATTGTTCTTAGCCATCCCAGTGCTGTTGCCAACTATTAGAAATAAAATTCTTAATGTTGGGTAAAAAATCATCACAAAGAATACTTTGTCGTGAAAAACTGAAACCATGAAGCAAGAAATCGCCATTAATGAGGCCCGACTGTAAACACTCATGAACAAGCATTTTGAATAAGAGTAGATAGGCTAGTTGCAATCGACAAACATCTGAATTTTCCATATTTACCAATCTCTTTCCTCCTTAGATCATAAAGAAAAAAAATAGGCTCATCTTTTTTATTTATCAAAGAAATCTACAGTAGTTATATTTAGGCACCATAAACAATGTGCCTTTGAACATATTCAAAAGAAATTACCTCACTGGTATACCTGTATACACTGATGGCTCTGAATCTTCAATGGCTGCTGTGTCTTTTCCAGTTTCTATAGATGAAACAAGTCTGCTCTCATTATGTAGTGAAGCATCATTAATTACACCAGATTTATCTATAATTTAAGTAGCAATTAACATTGTTAAAACAATTGAAGATTTTATGAATTCTGAGTATTTGTCATTTTATCCAATTTATGTGGAAGGGCCATAGAAGTCCTCAAGGGTGACACACACAAGAACCAAGTGGTACAGTATTAGAAATTAAATAGTTCCTTAACAAATTCTATTGTCAAAGTATAAAGACTGAAATATTTGGGATTTCTGCCCATATTGGAATATGAATAACCCATTATAATCTTCAAGATGCCTTCATGAGTGTTATTAACATTTACCCAGCTAACATAACCTTGTGATGAGCTAGTGGCCGAGCTTGTAATCGAGTGAATTGTATTGTTGTCCAAAATGTGATGCACCATATTACCTTTACCTGAAACATAAACCACATTAACCCTGGATAGGTACGCTCCTCGGACACCCCTTTAAGGGTATACTCGGACGCGAACGACCCCGATGCCAAAAAAAATTCTTGAAAAATCAGTTTTTGCAGTAACCTCTTTTTTTCTTTTGCCAAAAAAAACTTCAATGAATGCTTAAAACAACTGTAAAGATAAATACTACTCATCTGCAGAAAAACTATTTATTATAAATATTTTAAAAAATTAAGTAGAAAAAAAAGACCCGACATAAAAATTCATAAAAAAAAAGTTTATACATATATACACAAATCCTTTTAGGAATTGATTCTTGAATGTTTAGGACACATCTTGATGTATTTTGGATGAAGTCAGACCCATGGAGGTGAAGATCTGAAATGAGAAAAAAGGGTAACTTTTTTTGGCCAAAAAAATTTGTCCAAATTTCATGAATTTTTTTGGGTACCCAAATGAAATAGGAAGTGGCTAATTTTTTAGGGAATAAACATATGTTATCCTAAAATAGAAATATGTAAAAAAAATCTTCATTATTTTGTAAATTACATTTATATCAGGGGCCATATCTAAAGGTAATTTTTTGAGTACTTAGAAATTTCGTAAAAAAAATACATATATTTAATATATAATATGATATTTATGCAGGTAAAAATATACCAAAATATCACAAATTCTATAGGGAACAAGAATATATATAGATAGGGCAACTTACGCTTCGGATATGTCCACAAAATGGCCGCCAACCACACTGACTCAGACTCCCTAATCTGCCACTTGAAATGTAGGAAGGGTATGTCAATTTCAAGGTGTTATTTACTAATCTAATTATTATTGGATATGCATAAAAATTGTGTGGTGGGTTGCTGGATAATTGTCGATTATTTTACGACTATAAAATTAAAATTCTGACCAAAAAAAATTTTTTTGAAGGGAAATAAAATCGAAAAAAAAAACAAAAATGTGAAACAATATAATATTTTAGCTAAAAAAATTTGATGATATTCAATCAAAAAAGAAGTAAACAAAATTTTCCGACAAATAAACATCTAGAGGAATCATTACTCTGTGATAGTTCCTTAGTACGTAGTAATTTTGAAAGAAATGGGAAAAAACGGAAAAATGGCAATCACCGGAAAATCGAACACATACCTATATATACGCCATATCTGGCTAAAAAAAAGATAGGCATGGGTAGCCAGATCATCTAGAAACACTTTCCAACACTATAAAAATATAAGTTTTGCGACACTACTTGCCAATTCCTTACGGTAACATGACTAAGCAAAAAAATGCAAAACAAATAAAAAGGGGCATTCGCGGAAAAATGGCTAACATTCTAATATACGGCATTTCAGAAAACAAAAATTCAGCCACGTGCTAGGCAAACCATCAAGGCACATTTTCCGACAAATAAACATCTAAATAAATCATTACTCTGTGATAGTTCCTTAGTATGTAGTAATTTTGAAAGAAATGGGAAAAAATGAAAAAATGGCAATCACAGGAAAATTGAACACATACCTATATATACGCCATATCTGGCTAAAAAAAAAGATAGGCATGGGTAGCCAGATCATCTAGAAACACTTTCCAACACTATAAAATTATAAGTTTTGCGACACTCCTTGCCAATTCCTTACGGTAACATGACTAAGCAAAAAAGTGCAAAACAAATAAAAAGGGGCACTCGCGGAAAAATGGCCATTCTAATATACGGCATTTCAGAAAAAAAAAATTTCAGCCACGTGCTAGGCAAACCAGCAAGGCACATTTTCCGACAAATAAACATATAAATGAATCATTACTCTGTGATAGTTCCTTAGTACGTAGTAATTTTGAAAGAAATGGGAAAAAACGAAAAAATGGCAATCACAGGAAAATCGAACACATACTTATATATACTCCATATCTGGCTAAAAAAAATAGGCATGGGTAGCCAGATCATCTAGAAACACTTTCCAACACTATAAAAATATAAATTTTGCGACACTACTTGCCAATTCCTTACGGTAACATGACTAAGCAAAAAAATGCAAAACAAATAAAAAGGGGCACTCGCGGAAAAATGCCCAACATTCTAATATACGGCATCTCGGATAAAAAAAAAAAACATGCACGTGTTAGCCCAACCATCAAGGCACACTTTCTAACACATAAACATGAAAAAAAAATCAATAATATACGGCAATTCCGTACTACGTAGTAAATTTTTACAAATATTGAAAAAAAAACAGAAATTGGCAACCGCAGTTAAATACCCAATATACCAATAACTACGTCGTATCTGACAAAAACAAAGTCACGCATGGGTAGCCAGATCATCTAAACACACTTTCCAACACTAAAAAAGCAAAAGTTTTACGACACTATTTGGCAATATCTTACGGAAAAATGACGGCAAAAAAATGAAAAAAAATGAAAAAGGGGCACTCGCGGTAAAATGCCCAACATTCTAATATACGGCATCTCAGATAAAAAAAAAGACATGCACATGTTAGCCCAACCATCAAGGCACACTTTCTAACACATAAACATGAAAAAAAAATGAATAATATACGGCAATTCCTTACTACGTAAAAATTTTTACAAATATTGAAAAAAAACAGAAATTGGCAACCGCAGTTAAATACCCAATATACCAATAACTACGTCGTATCTGACAAAAACAAAGTCACGCATGGGTAGCCAGATCATCTAGACACACTTTCCAACACTAAACAAGCAAAAGTTTTACGACACTATTTGGCAATATCTTACGGAAAAATGACTTGGCAAAAAAATGAAAAAAAAAATGAAAAAGGGGCACTCGCGGTAAAATGGTCCTCGTGGTGATGAACGACATTTTAACTAAAAAAAAAAATCATGCACATGGTAGCCAAACAATCCACCAAGACTTTCCACAACTGATAACCTATACAAGTTGCACCATTCTACGACAATTTCATAATACGTAATAACTTTGATAATTATGCAAATTACCTTAGAAGGGTAAACTCGATCGCGCTCGACCCCGACGCGTCTCAGAAATCGGGGAAGGAGTACAGCTACAGCAATGCACATCTGGACACTACTAGAGCGTGTAGGGGAGACACCTCCTGCAGGTCGATCACCCACAAATTCAGTCACGGGGGTGAGTCACGTGAGAAAAACCTCTCTTTTTTTTGACGCTCGGGGTCGCGTACGACCCACCGTACCTATCCAGGGTTAAACCACTAAGAGAATCCTACAATAAGGAATGCCATCCACAAGGGAAAAATGGTTAAGACTGCTTACTTTAGCTAGAGGAGAGAGTTAAGGATCTAGACTACTAATTTGGTGTTCTACCTCGCAAAGTAGATGTCTAAACTAGCTGTTAAAAATGGGGAATGCAGTGGTTTAGTAGCAAAAGGGTCTAAATGGAATAAGTAAATTGAGGCTCTGCGAGAGGATTTTGATGCTTGTAATGGGCAGCGAACACTCAAAACCCTTACTGAATAAAACCCGATGACTGATACACCCAACAATGGAAGTTAGATTAGGGTAAGCAACCTACCGGGTGAGTCAGACATGCTGCCTACAAGTGAAGACTCGCTGGCCTGCCGAGATTAACAAAGTAAGCTAAATAAGTTAAGAGATTTTGATGCTCATTGCTAACAAAAGTTGGCTTGTTTAGTGATGATTTGGCTTGTTTAGTGATGATTTGGCTTGTTTAGTGATGATTTGGCTTGTCATAATGTCATCAACTCCACTATGAAAAACTAACCCAATTTTCTCTGGATTCCCCCTGGAAATAAAAACATTATTTGCTCTTGAACTCGAAACATTCTTTTTATTAGAAGAGCAATAAGGCATTGTATTCCTCACAACAGTTATTTAAAACATTATGCAGCAAAGGTTAACAAATTCAGCAGGGGAACCACTTAAAATGCAATATCACAGTCTAGAGGGGGTAAATCTATCACTGATGTGATGGAAAAACTGAATAACAAAGAACCTCGGGCACTGTGCCTTTAGCCATTAACTATTAGAGGGTCTCATTACTTTACTAGAAGCATGTGTTTATTGAAAGGAAAGAAGTTTGTCAGTAAATAGGCAACTACTGTGATCCATACGTATTGACTAATTCACATTTTGTAAAGTCCTTTATTACTTTTGCTTAGCATTTAGTTTCAATGGAATCCAGAGTAGGGTTTTCTTGTCATGTATCCTTTGGTTTTTTGTGACACAGTTTACATTCAACTCGGTTTCGAACCCCCTTTGTTTGAGATAGTCCTGATCAACCACTTGTAAGCTATAATGATGGCATGAATATTTTTGTAGTTTTGTTATTATTATTATTATTATTATTATTATTATTATTATTATTATTATTATTATTATTATTATTATTATTAATAGGTAAGCTACAATCCTAGTTGGAAAAGCAAGATGCTCTAAGCTAAGCCTAAGGACTCCCACAAGGAAAAATAGCTTAGTGAGGAAAAGAAGTAAGGAAGTAAATATTCTATGTGAGAAGTAATGAATAATTAGTATAAAATACCCCAAGATGAGTACCAGTGTAAAAATTGATGTCATATTTAAAGTAAAGAGACTTACGTCAGCCTGTTGAACATAAAAACATTAGCTGCAAGTTTGAACTTCTGAAGTTCTACAGTTTCAACTGCTTGATTAGAAAGATCATTCCACAATCTGGTGATTACTGGAATTAAACTTCTAGAATATTTTGTAGTATTGAGCCTTAGAATTAGAGTTGATTTTATATCTAGTATTACCACCAGGATGGTACTGTTTGGGAAGATCTGAATGCAAAGGATGGTCAGTTATGAAATATTTTGTGCAACTTATATAAAAAACTAACTGAACGAGAGTGCCACAGGTTAGTATCTAGATCAGAAATAAGAAATTTAATAGACCATAAGTTCCTGTCCAACAAATAAGGATGAGAGTCGGCAGCTGTAGACTAGATAAAATACTTGAAACAGGGTAGTATGAAAGAATTAAAACATTTCTTCAGAGCAAATTGATTATAGAAAATCTTGAAAGACTTTAATAAACCTGTTTTTTGACCTTTCGAAGAAGAAACAGACCAAATATATTTTATCAACAATAAATTTGCTATCAAGAATCTTGACAAAAAATTTTAAGGAGTGGTATAGAGGTAAAGAAACTTTATCCCTGCTGATATCTGGATGTTAAGGACCCATTTCACTTGACCTACTTGCATTCATACTTTTGAATTTTGCTAGGGTTCATCTTCATGCCCCATGATTTGCACCATGCACTAGTTTTAGATAGATATCTGTTGAGGGATTCAGTAACCACAGGTTGAATTGATGCACAGAGAGTTGTATCATTTGCAACGAGTTTGTATTTTAGGCCAAACCATATGCCATGTGTATATAGCATGTAAAGTGATGGGCACTACCCTGAGGAACACCAGATATCACATTCCTATACCTACTATGGTGCCCATGAGCAGTAACTCTTTACAATCTATTGCTTAAAAATTCAATAATGATGCCAAGAAAAGTCCCACCTACTCTCAACTGTTTGACTTTGAAAACAAGGTCTTTATGATTAACACAGTCAAAGGCAGCACTAAAATCAAGGCCAATCATACGAACTTCCTGACCACAAGCAAGGGGTTTTTGTATAGCATTGGAGATTGTAAGAAAGTCATCATATGCTCCAAGGCCTTTGCAAGAGTCAGATAGGAAAATTAGGGAACAGGATATTACCGTCAATATACCTATATGGACGTTTTGATAAAAGACTTTTTAAAAAATCAGATATAGGAGTTATGGATTTTTCAAGGTGATCAGCAGGGCTAGAGCTCCCACAAACACATTCACCTTGTAGAGTAACATTACCAATTCTTCAACAAGTGCTAAAACAACCACTTCTTGCTAACCTGCAGAAAATAAGACAACTAAGCTAAGTAATCAGCAGTCTATAAAAACAAAGGAAAAATACTATTTTGGTCCACACCTCCAAAAGCATCAAGGCCTATAGAGAGTTGTTTTAATTTCACAGGGCCAAAAAGCTAACCTAGTTAGTTTAGCCTCTGGGAAATATGAATGAGGAAGATAGCTTCTCATTATTCTGCTTACTGTGAATTACATCAACCAAGAGGGTTATCTTTTTTTGGTCAGTGAATGTCAGAGCCATTTGCTTTAGGTAAAGGAGGGACTAGTAAGTCAACACCAAATAGTGCAGATTTAAAGGTAGCCCACCCCTTATGCTCCTGGGTTGTACCAGAAGGGTTTCATTTATGGTTATATTATATTCCTTTTCAGTTGAAACATAAACTTTCAGCTTATAGTTATTCCAAGTCAAATTTGATCTTATGCCCTTCCAAAGATGGTAGGCCTCCTGTTCCTCCAAATAAGCATTTCAACAATCATCGTTGAACCGGGGCTTGTCTTTCGTGCGGTATTTTAGCAAATTGGAAGGTATACACTTGCAATTAAGTAGACCAGATTGTCATTCAAGAGAACAACAGGATCAACACTTTTATACAATTATGGCCAATTCAAATCCAAATTATCACTATAACATTCCAATCTGCTCGAGATTTTATACATTGCATAAGTATGACATGAGGCACAGGCTGCACAGTCGTAATTATTATTATTATTATTATTATTATTATTATTATTATTATTATTATTATTATTATTATTATTTACCAGCAAAACTACAACTCTAGTTGGAAAAGTAAGATACTTGTACTATAAGCCCAAGGGCTCCAACAGGAAAAAATAACTCGGTGAGGGAAAGAAATTAGGGCATGACCAGACGTCCCAACTGGAGAACCAACCTCGTTATGGGACCAGGTGGGTCTGTATATACTAGTTCCAAGCAATTACCAGAACTGTGAATAGCTTCACTTATGATTTGCTCACTGCCTGATTCAGAGGCAATGTCAAAACCTCCTAAGTCATGACAATAAGTAGGAAAAACTGAATTTATCCACTTCTTATGTTGAGTGTTGAAATCACTAGCAAGTACAAAAGAGGCCTTTTTGGGCTCAAGCCCTGTCGTCCTGATGGAAGGTTCCTATTGGTAACTTTTTAAGGGATATTTGACTACAGTGATATTCCTAGAGAATTGACCTTTAGGTCTCCAGAATTCTAACTCCTGGCGTGAATATCCTTAAAATCTCGCTTAAGGATATTGCATAAAATCAGGGGACTTATATCTTGATATGACAATTAGCAATCTTCACCCGGAATAGCGTTTTCGTTTTGAGGGGGAAGAGTGGCGAAAAACAGAAGGGGAACCGTTATCAAGGTTACCCTTCCTCCCATACTATTACGAGTCTCCAAGATGGCGCTCATTCCTATTTCAGTAGCGATTGCGCACGGTGGTTTTCCTTGTTATTCTAACGTTTTTTTATCGTTATCGAGAGGAATTATAATGCGATCTCCAGCTTCTTCTGCCTCTGGAAAGTTGAGTATTTATCCTTTACAGTGTATTATTTTTAGCTCCTGCCTCATAGAGAAATTAGTTTAATTTAATGTGTAATGAAGCTTGGCCGGTCACTGGAGGCGCCATGGGTGCTGTCGTTCGTTACGCATGTGTTATTTAGTTAGCAGAACGACTTTCCCGGTTGTAATAGCATTTATAAATTATGAAAGCTATTTAGGCACAGTTATACTAGTAAAGATTTATATATGCATACAAATTTCCTCTTCTTTATGTTGATCATATACGTTAGAGTTTCGGCGATTTAGGTAACCGAGATCTCGCCCTGTGCCAGGCTACCTAGCCTATGCGCTTTAGTATACTTTCATGCATTATCCCTGTTTACCCTCGTGTATCGTTTAATCAATTTGTTATATAACTCGGTACTCGTCTCCTGTGGAGATTTAAGGGTAATCCCTCCTTCCCTCTTGAGTGCCGCCATAGGCGACAACCCTATTCTGGTCTTGCCATAGAGTAGTTCACTCCGCTTTGACTAAGCTAGTGTTTTCTGTCTCCCACCCTTGCCGGCAAGTATCCTGACTTTGGTTTTTCGACAGAACCTCAGAGTATTCAGTTTTTCTGCCGGCGGTTAAGCAGCAGGGCGAGTAGTCACTCCCCTGCCGGCGTAGAGCTGTCGGCATAGGAGGCTAAGCCTCCCTAAGTCGCACTTGAAGTGGTAGTATGATGCTGCCACCTTCTCCCCTGCGGTCTAGAAGACTAGTCCTGTTTCGACAGACCCTAGGCTGAAGAATAGTTATTCTTCTGCTGCCTAGGATGGCGCCGATACTGAAACAAAGTTTCACTCTTGTGTAAAAGTGGTGGCAATCCAGCCGCCGGCTTCTACACTTGATACAGGACCCTTTCCTTGCCCCTCTCTGTCCTTTAGCGATGGCCTAGTTATCGCAATCCTGTGGCCGCTATCCTACAATCTCACCACTTGCCAGGTAGATTGTGGTGCCGGCTGGGCTCCTACATAAGCAGCTGAATAGTCACTCAGTCATATCCTTATGGATGCATGGCTTCGGGAAAGGTTGTGCCGGCTGTGATGGCTGATGGTGGGAGACCCCTATCTGTTGAGTGTTCTTCAGCCTCCCTTGGACTGCCATCCACATCCCTGAAACCGGCAGTGACCGGCAACGGATCTTGTGGCTGGATGGAAGCTTGAATGATGCATTCTCCCCTTCCATTTGAACCCTCATTCTGGAGGAAGGCAGTAAGGTTAAGTGCTTACACTCTTATTTATTGCAAACATACATTTTATTAAGGCAGCCCTTCACTCCATGCTTTCTCTGTCTCTGTCAGCTAGTGCCGCCAGGTATACTGCTGGCTGGACTGGTGCCATCAGGTACTAACTCAGCCGGCGGACCGGTGCCGCCAGGTGCTATCCAGCCGGAACGTGCCGCCAGGTACTAGCCTAGCCAGCCTACAGTATATGATTATAGAGTAACCAGTATTTTTGCAATTTGCAGTATAGTATATACTGAGACAGAAAACTGTAGTATATATTATACAGTAGTTATTTTCCAACATACCTTGTGTATCCTTGCATAGTCTATTGTTGAGACCAATCCTATATATTGAAAGAAAAGATTTCCTTTAATATACTGATAGTTAATCAGTTAACAACTTGCCCCACAATATTAAATAATTTAGGAGGGTCAGTGTTAGTATACACTTATTCTATCCCTAGAGGTTAGAACCCTTCTCTTTGAGTTTGCCTTGATGAGGAAACTCTATAACTTTAATATTGGGGGAGGTCACAGCAATTGGCTGGACAGGAGAAATAAGTATGTGTCTTTAATATCTCCCTTCTAGCTTACTATCCTAAGCTATAATGGTTAAAATATTAATATTTTGCATATGTTTATCATGTGAGATAAACAACCGCATACTCATTTAAGTTACCTTTTTTTACAGCTGGACCAAATGAAGTGCGACGTGATCTTCTTTAACCACAGGAGTAGGGACTTCTGTGGTCACAAAGCGTGCAGGTGTCATATCCCTGCACCATCACTACCCAAACCCTGCGGTATTGGGACCCCCAAGACTGCAACATCTGCTGGACCTCGGTGACCGAAGGTTTCGACGACCCCAACTTAACGGAGTCGAGGGATGCAGCACAAGAATATCTGCGCAATTGGGTACGAGGGTTCCAGAAGAACTCTCCGGGACCGTACCTACCAAATGAAAGGATGCGTAACTTGCTGTTCCCGAAAGCGGATAGTGAAGCTGTTGTACCTGAAGCACGACCCGAACCTCCCTGCGTCTAGATTGCCATCGAGACGGACGTCAGTGAGGCATTGCAAGGCATGGACATCCACCAGGAGCAAAGGATGTTGGAAGTGTCCACGGACACTGAGAAGGATCTATTGAAGGATGATCCTTGAGAGGAAGCTACTCTACCTCCGGAAGATGATGTCGAGTCAGAGTCCCTTCCGTCTGTGCCGGCACCAGAGCCGTTACCCTCAACATCTTCAATTCCTAGCCCTCCATCAGGCAACATGGGCCAGGCACTGGCCCCATCTTACGGCCCTAATGGAGAGCATTCGTAAGCAAGGCAAAGCTAGGGAAGCGAGACTTGAGAGAGAGCTCCGTGAAGCCCGACCCACCGCCTCCCGGGGGTCATACAAGCGACCCAGAGTCCAAGACCTCCCATCCTACTCCGAAATCAATCCCTGGAGGTGTGCGGAGTTTATGCCAATCACTAATGGCAAACTCTACATATTGGAGAAGATCGGAGCCGTCCCCTTAAACGACATCCAGTTCTAGCCAAGCTTTAATGCTTACCCAGACTGCTTCATCCGACTGAAGCAGGAGCCAGCGTCAAAAGAGGAGACGGAACCTAAGGAGGTCATGGTATTCGACCACGACAAGGCACAGGCTCTCTTGTCGAGTAGCCTGGAGAAGGTGGATTACACAAACTCGAAAGTGTCCACCTTGAGCAAGAAGCATCCTACCTTTCTTGCTCCTTCTTCAATAGACTTCCCCTTTATGTTGAAGGCTTTTAAAGCTGTTGCCAAGGCAGTGGAGGCAGGCAAACCATGCCCTACACTAGAGGAGTGTAGACCTCCGTTGTTAGCCCTGCCTATGGAGGATAAGGATAGGAAAGAAGTCCACCTAACCTTCTCAGTAGGGAAGTTGGATGCAGATATCGCGGGACGACAGTTCAGCGAGAATCTCCCGAAACTGTCAGACTTTCTCTTGCGTAGGGATCAAGAGACGAAGGAGAGACTTACGGCCTCCCTATCCCTACAGAACTGCATGGAGATGTGTGCAGGCCAAAAGAGCACCCCAGACATGAACATGGTCATGGCCAAGATGTATATGGCCACCTTGGTAAAGACTTGTACGCCTTTACGAAGGCTAGGAGAGCATGTAGAGAGTTCGTGTTTGTTGCAGCAACAATGAAACATGAACCTATGAAGCTGATAGCTTCTAATATCTGGGGTAAAGACCTCTTCCAAAATGAAGTGGTCAAGGAGGTAGTTGATACAGCTGCCACGGAGAATAAGAACCTTCTCCAGAAGTGGGGCATCTCATCGAAATGTAAGTCTTCCTCGGATGCGGGTCCCCAACTTAAGAGAAAGACCAAGAAGCCTAGCCTACCCTCTCGGCCTGCCCAACAACATCCCACAGTCACCTTGACCGCGGTGCCCCAAGTGGTTGCTCAACCACAGACCACATTCCAGGCAGTGCCTCAACAGCTGGTTGCCCAGTCACCAGCATTCAACATCGGGTTTGAGAGGCAAACACTACCTTTTGTCCCAAAGGTAGAGGCTCCAGAGGGGCCTACTCAAGACACCCCTCACAAGGTAGGGGAGGCCGCAGTCAGGGAGGTAAATCCTCCGGACAATCAAAGCCATGAGATGCTTCAGGTAGGAGGGAGGCTGCAACACTAATCAGGATCATTGGACCTTCGATCCTTGGGCCCACAGCCTAATCAAGAATGGACTTGGATGGAGCTGGAGCAATCCTCCACCATCTTTTCCTCAATTCTTCCAACACTCCACCCCCTCATTGGAAGAATATACCTTAGAAGTATTGAGCAAACGGGTAATAAGGAGAGCAAAGGCCATCATATTCCTGGGAAGGGTGTTTTGTGTTCCCAAGAAGGACTCAGACAAACTCAGTCATTTTGGACTTGTCGCCACTTAACAAGTTCATCGAGAACTGCAGCATCCAGGACGCCTTGTCTGCAAGCATCCAAGAAAGTGATCCAGTTCCTGGAACATCTGGGATTCAAGATCAACTTTAAGAAGTCTCGACTCTCTCCAGCTCAGGAGTTTCAATGGCTGGGATTCCATTGGAACTTGAAGTCACACCACCTCTCCATTCCACCAGGGAAGAGGAGAGAGATTGCGGGGTCTGTCAAGAGACTACTGAAATCCGACAGGATCTCAAGACGCCAATAGGAAAGAGTACTGGGCCCTCTCCAGTTTGCAGCGGTAACAGGCCCAGTGCTAAGAGCACAGCTGAAAGATGCGTCAGGAGTCTGGAGAAGATATGCATCAAATGCTCGAAGAGATCTGAAAAGACTGATACCGACCTTACTACAATCACTTCTCATGCCATGGTAGAAGGCCAAGAACCTAAAGAGGACTGTACCCCTGCAACCACCTCCATCATCGGTGACCATCCACATGGATGCCTCGACAGAAAGATAGGGAGGTCACTCCCATCAAAGGAAAGTCCAAGGGATTTGGTCTTCTCTGTTCAAGACCTTTTACATCAATATTTTGGAAGCTTTGGCAGTCCTCTTAACGTTGTAAAAACTCTCCCCTTTCAGATCAGCCCACATCAGACTGATCTTGGGCAGCGAAGTGATAATGAGATGTCTGAACCGACAAGGCTCGAGATCGCCCCATATCAGCCCATGTGATATTAGCCTTCTTTCTTTTAGCGGAAAAGAAGAGATGGCACTTATCAGCAGTTCACCTTCAAGGGTTCTGCAATGTGACAGCGGACGCTCTATCCAGGTTGAAGCCGATAGTCAGAATGGTCCCTAGACGCAGAGTCATTCTCCTTCATCTTGCAATAAGTCCCGGAACTGCAGATCGACCTCTTTGAGACGAGCGACAACAAGAAACTACCTCGATATGTTGCTTCCTACGAGGACCCTCTAGCGGAGGCAACGGATGCCATGCCATGTCCCTCAATTGGAACAAATGGACCTGGATTTACATGTTCCTCCGACCAATCTCATGCTGAAGGTACTCAACAGGTTGAGATCCTTCCGAGGAACAGCAGCTCTGGTGGCTCCCAAGAGCAACTGGTTCCCTCTGATAATGAAACTGAAGCTGAGGCTGGTCCCTCTATCGAACCCAGCTCTATCCCAACTGGTTCAGAAGTCGACTGTCTTCGCTTCATCACAGAGAACCCAAAATCTTCATCTCATGATTTTCTCGCCTTAGCGGTGAAGAAAAGATTTGGGATCTCGAAAGGCAGTATAGACTTCTTAGAAGAATAAAAGTCCAAGTCAACTAGAAGATAATATAAATCGTCTTGGAAAAAGTGGATTGCTGTCTTTAAAGCAAAAGGACCGAAAGAAATCTCGCTAGACTTTTGTCTGTCCTTCTTTATCCACCTTCATGAACAAGGTCTGGCAGCCAACACGATAACTACATGTAAGTCTGCCCTGACTAGACCTCTTCTATACGCCTTCCAAGTGGACCTATCGAACAAAATCTTTAACAAGATCCCGAAGGCATGTGCTAGACTTAAGCTTGCAGCTCCTCCGAAGCCCATTTCATGGTCCTTGGACAAGGTCCTTCATTATGCTTCAACCGTGAACAATGAAGATTGTTCTGTTAAGGATCTAACCCAAAAAGTTATTTTCCTGTTCGCTATAGCCTCAGGGGCTAGAGTTAGTGAAATAGTGGCCCTATCCAGAAACGAGGGCCATATTCAGTTCACAGAAGTGGGAGAACTGAATATCTTTCCTTATCCAACCTTAGCTACCCACTAAGAGATGGGGTCCCTGGAGAATCTGCCCTCTGAAGGAAGATGTCTCTGTGTGTCCAGTAGGATAGCTCTTTAAAGGAGAAACTTCAGCATCAAACTTATCCCTAAAACAGCCTGATCTGCAAGGGGAGAGTTTTTTCAATGTCAAGAGGAATGCCATGGCCCCCAAAATGTTGATGTGAAAGGTCTTGAACAGAGAAGACCAAGTCCCTTGGACTTTCCTTTGGTGGGAGTGACCTCCCCATCCTTCCATCGAGGCATCCGTTTGGATGGTTATCGATGGTGGAGGTGGTTGTAAGGGCACAGTCCTCTTTAGGCTCTTGGCCTTCGACCATGGCATGAGAAGTGATTGTAGTAAGGTCGGTTTCGGTCTTTTTTTATTTCATAGAGCGTTTGATGCGTATCTTCTCTAGACTCCTGACGCATCTTTCAGCTGTGCTCTTAGCACTGGGTCTGTCACTGCTGCGAACTGGAGAGGGCCCAGTACTCTTTCCTGTTGGCGTCTTGAGATCCTGTCGGATTTCAGTAGTCTCTTGACAGATCCCGCAATCTCTCTCCTCTTCCCTGGGGGAATGGAGAGGCGTTGTGACTTCAAGTCCCAATGGATTCCCAGCCATTGAAACTCCTGAGGTGGAGAGAGTCAAGACTTCTTGAAGTTGATCTTGAATCCCAGATGTTCTAGGAACTGGATCACTTTCTTGGATGCTTGCAGACAAGCCGTCCTGGATGCTGCCCACACCAGCGAGTCGTCCAGGTACGCTGCTACCTGAACGCCTGCTAGGCGTAGTTTTTTGAACGACTGCGTCTGCAAGTTTTCTGAAGATCTTTGGGGCTATGCTAAGTCCAAAGGGCATGGCTCTGAAAACTTACTTTTTCTTCTGTAGCTTGAATCCTAGGTAGGAAGAGAGGGGGCAGTTGACTGGGATATGCCAGTAAGCATCTGCCAGGTCTGTTGAGATTGTGTACGCCCCTTTTGGTAACAGGGTCCTTATGTGCTGACGGGTTAACATCGTGAACTTGCTGTTCTCGATGAACTTGTTGAGTGGCGCCAAGTCCAGAATGACTCTGAGTTTGTCCGAGTCCTTCTTGGGAACACAAAACAGCATTCCCTGGAATTTACCCATTTGCTCAATAGTTCTAGGGTATATTCTTCCGATGAGGGGTTGGAGTGTTGGAAGAATTGAGGAAATGATGGTGGAGGCTTGCTCCAGCTTCATCAGAGTCCGTTCTTGATTAGGCTGTGGGCCCAAGGATCGAAGGACCAACGATCCTGAAATTGTTGGAGCCTCCCTCCTACCTGAAGCAGCTCATTGCTTTGATTGTCCGGAGGATTTACCTCCCTGACCGCGTCCTCCCTTACCTCGTGAGGGGTGTCTTGATGAGCCCTCTCTGGAGCCTCTGCCTTTGGGACGAAAGGTTGTGGTTTGCCTCTTGAACCCGGGGTTGAATGCTGGTGACTGCGCAACCAGCTGTTGAGGCACCACCTGGAATGTGGTTTGTGGTTGAGCAAACACTTGAGGCACCACAGTCATGGTGACTGTGGGATGTTGTTGTTGGGCAGGCCGAGAGGGTAGTCTGGATCTCTTGGTCTTCCTCTTAGGTTGGGGACCCTCATCCGAGGAAGACTTACGTTTGGATGACATGCCCCACTTGTGGAGAAGGTTCCTATTCTCTGTGGCGGCTGTATCAACTACCTCCATGACCACTTCATTTTGGAAGAGGTGTTTACCCCAAATATTGGAAGCTATCAGCTTGCTGGGTTCGTGTTTCACTGTTGCTGCAACAAACACGAACTCTCTACATGCTCTCCTGGCCTTCATAAAGCTGTACAGTACAGGTCCTTTACTAAGGTGGCCATGTGCATTTTGGTGATGACCATGTTCATGTCTGGGGGGCTCTTTAGGCCTGCACACATCTCCATGCAGTTCTGTAGGGATAGGGATGCCGCCAGTCTCTCCTTCATCTCTTGCTCCCTACGCAAGAGAAAGTCTGACAGTTTCGGGAGATTCTCGCTGAACTGTCGTCCCGCGATATCTGCATCCAACTTCCCTACTGAGAAGGTTAGGTGGACTTCTTTCCAGTCCTTATCCTCCATGGGCAGGGCTAACGACAGAGGTCTACACTCCTCCAGTGTAGGACATGGTTTGCCTGCCTCCACTGCCTTGGCAATGGCTTTAAAAGCCTTCGATGTAAAGGGGAAGGCTATTGTTGAGTAAGAAAGGTAGGATGCTTCTTGCTCAGGGCGGACACTTTAGAGTTTGTGTAACCCACCTTCTTCAGGCTGCTCGATAAGAGAGCCTGTGCATTGTCATGGTCGAACACCATGACCTCTTTAGGTTCCGTCTCCTCTTTTGACGCTGGCTCCTGCTTCAGTGGGATGAAGCAGTCTGGGTAATCATTAAAGCTTGGCAAGAACTTAATGTCATTAAGGGGGACGGCCCCCATCTCCGATATGTAGAGTTTGCCGTTGGTGATTGGCATAAACTCCCCATACCTCCAGGGATTGGTTTCGGAGCAGGCTAGGAGGTCTTGGACTCTAAGTCGCTTGTATGACCCTCGGGAGGCGGAGAGTCGAGCTTCACGGAGCTCTTTCTCAAGTTTCGCTTCCCTGGCTTCGCCTTGCTTGCAAATGCTCCCCATTAGGGCCGTAAGATGGGCCAGTGCCTGGCTCATGTTGCCTGACGGAGGGGCAGAAGAGGAAGATGTTGAGGGTGACGGCTCCGGTGCCGGCACAGACGGAAGGGACTCCGACTTGACATTATCATTTTCATCCGGAGGTAGAGTAGACTCCTCCTAAGGATCATCCTTCAGTAGATCCTTTTCAGTGTCTGTGGACACTTCAGACATCCTTGGTGGATGTCCATGCCTTGCAACGCCTCACTGACAGTCTCGATGGCAATCTGGACGCAGGGAGGTCCGGGTCGTGCTTGGGGTACGACAGCTTCGCTACCCGCTTTCGGGAACAGCAAGTCGCGTATCCTTTCATTAGGTAGGTACGGTTCTGTAGAGTTCTTCTGGAACCCTCGTACCCATCTGCGCAGCTTTCCTCGTACTGCATCCCTCGACTCCATTGACTTTGGGTCGTCGAAACCTCCGGTCACTAAGGTCCGGTCCCTGGAGAATCTGTCCTCTGAAGGAAGATGTCTCTCTATGTCCTGTAGAGTGTCTAAAGGTCTATCTTCGTAGAGCTTCAGACTTCTGGGGAGGACAGCTCTTTAAAGGAGAAACTTCGGGATCAAATTTACCTAAATCAACTAAGGGCGAAGCTCACCTACTTTATTCGTAGAGCGGATCCGGACAGTACTCCCGCAGGTCATGATCCGAGAAAGATTGCTTCATCACTGAACTTCTTTCAGTACATGGACTGTGAGCGGACACCTCGTAGGCGTAGTTGTTGAATGACTGCTTCTGCAAGCTTCGTGAAGATCCTTGGGGCTATGTTTAGTCCGAAGGGCATGGCTCTGAAAGCGTACTTCCTTTTTGTAGCCTGAATCCTTGGTAGGAGGAGAGTTGGTGATTGATCGCAATGTGCCAATAGGCATCTGCCATGTCCATGGAGACTGTGTATGCCCTTTTGGGCAACAGGGCCCTTATGTGCTGAAGGGTCAGCATCTTGAACTTTTCGTTCTCTATGAACTTGTTGAGTGGTGACAAATCCAGAATGACTCCGAGTTTGTCTGAGTCCTTCTAGGGAACACGAAACAGCCTTCCTTGGAATTTGATGGACTTTGCCCTCTTTATCACCCGTTTGCTCAGGAGCTCTCGGGTATATTCTTCCAGAATGAGGGTGGAGTGTTGAAAGAACTGAGGAAATGATGGTGGAGCTGTCTTCCAGCTCCAGCCTCATCCGTTCTTGATTATGCTGTGGGCCCAGGGATCGAAGGTCCAACGATCCCGGAAGAGTCGGAGTCTTCCTCCTACCGGAAGCATCTCATTGCTTCTGGTTTCTGGAGGGCTTGCCTCCTTGACCGCGTGCTCCCCGACCCCCTCTTCCTCTCGAGGGATGTCTAGAGGAATCTCTACCGGACCCCCAACCTTTAGGGCGAAAGGTGGTGGTCTGCCTCTCATAGGCGGGGCTAAAGGCTGGTGACTGAATCACCACCCGCTGGGGTACCATCAGGTAGGTGGGTTGGGGCTGTGCCACCATCTGTGGTACTGCAGTCATGGGAAGTTGTTGTCTAGCAGGGCGAGATGGCACTCTTGGCCTCTTTGTCTTGATCTTCAGTTGGGGACCCTCATCCGGAGAAGACTTCCTCTTAGCCGACATGCCCCACTTCTGGAGAAGATTTCTATTCTCCGTGGCGGCCTTGTCGACTATTTCTTTGACCAAATCATTAGGAAATAGGTCTTTCCCCCAAATATTGGAAGATATCAACTTCCTGGGCTCGTGTTTGACCGCAGCAGAGGCAAACACAAACTCTTTGCTAGCCCTTCTTGCCCTAACAAAGCTGTAGAAGTCTTTAGTTAGGGTTGCCAAATGTGTTTTGGCCATGACCATGAACATACCCAGGGATCTCTGTTCACTAGCCATTGCCTCCATGGACACCTGGAGGGACAGAGAGGCAGCAAGCCTCTCCTGTGTACCTTGGTCCCTGCGTAGGAGAAACTCAGACAACGTGGGGAGGTTTTCGCTGAACTGATGTCCAGTGATATCAACCTCCAACTTCCCGACTGATGAGGTAAGTTGAATATCCTTCCAGTCTTTGTTATCCGTTGGCAAGGCTAGGGAAAGGAGCCTACACTCCCCCAGTGTAGGACAAGGTTCCCAGCTTCCACTGCCTTTGTCACCGCCTTAAATGATTTTTCACATAGGGGAAAGCCATAATTGCTGGAGCAAGAAAAGAGGGATGTTTCTTGCTCAGGGCCGGCACCTTGGATTTGGTGAAGCCCCTGTCCTACAAACTGCTGGCTAGCAAAGCCTGAGCCTTCGTATGGTCAAGCACTATGACCTCCTTAGGCTCTGTCTCCTCCTTGGATACAGATTTCGTCCTTAGACGAACGAAGCAGTCTGGATAGGACTCAAAGCTGGGCCAGAACTCAATGTCCTCTGAAATAAAGATCTTACCGTTTGTAATCGGCATGTACTTGGCATGCCTCCATGGGTTTACCTCGGAACACGAAGGAAGATCCTTTACGTTGAGTCACCGTTGAGACCCACGGGACGCTGTAATCTGAAGAATCTCCTTCCTGAATGCAGCTTCCCTTTGTTCGCTCTTCTCGAATATTTCCATCATAGCTTTGATGGCAGACAGGTTGAGGAGCGGAGGACGTCGAGGACACGGGTTCTGGGGCAGGAACCGATGAAACAGAGACTGTTTCGACTTCATCCTCTTCCATCTCTGGAGCCAAGGTTGACTCTTCATCTCGACCTTCTGCCAGAAGGTCCTTTTCGGTGTCTTCTGACACCTCTGACATCCTCTCATCATCTAGATGGATGTCCTTCATCGCTCCGAGACATCCGTGTCATCGGCTATCTGGATGCAAGGGATCTCAGGGTGAAGCTGAGGAATAACAGCATTCGCAGATGCCTTGGGGGGAATAGAAGGGCTCTCATATGCTCACTAGGGAGGTAAGGCCCTGTGGCATTCTTTTGGAAGCCACGAACCCATTTGCGCAGCTTGTCCCGAGCTGCATCCCTTGACTCCGTTGTCTTGGGATTTTCAAAAGCCTCATACACCAAGTCCCTCTTAATGAGAGAATGCCTTGATGAAGTCATTGAGCTTCAGCACGGCATTTCATTCCCGTGCTGAAACTTGGTGACGGGCAAGAGGGCTCTCGAACTTGGGGAAATTGCTCCCCCAGTTCGAATCTAAATTTCTCTCTTTTACATTTTTCTTTTTCTCAATATTACTTCGACCTTATCCTAATTTCACAAACTTTCTTTAGTCTTGCTTTCCAAACTCTATGAGAAAAATTTCCCTTATTATATGTGTGTATATATTATGTACATATATTTATTATTTTTTTTTTTCTTTTCTCCTATGGCTTGGATGTTTTTACATCCATTTTAGCCCTGGCGGGGATGTTCATACATCCTTTATTGCTGCCTGCTTTGATGAGTGGGAGGAGGTATCACGGTTGGGAGGTGTTTGCATTCAAAGCTATATGTGAGAGTGTTGGATGATTTCAGCCATCCCGAAGATGGTTTGGACCTTTTTGGCGGAACTATTCTCAAGTGTTGGGTCTTCGGAATCCAGGGGGATCCAATGCTTGGGGTAGGACTCTCGGCTTTTGGCCGGAAGCCCGTCATTATAGATATGGGGAGGATGATTCCATAATTTCTTGGTCTCAGTCCTAACAGGCGGGTTCAGCTTACACCTGTGCCTCTATATCTGTTTTGATGCTATCCTTCGGGTAGGGTATGGAGTGGACCATCTGGGAAGTATACTCTCATTGTGCCGATAGTGGAGGGTGCAAATTTCCTTTCCGACGTGTGATGGCCTAACATTCTCGAGCAGGTACATCAAACTAACTCTTTTCTCTCTCTTTAGTATAATGGATTCTTTAAGGAACGAACCCCCATCCCCTGGATACGCTGACTCTCCCCCGGCACTGTTGACGACCTCTGCTAATGTGATAAGGGATAGCTCTGTTGATGACCTCGGAACGGGAAAGGACCATTCTACTGATATTTCTAAATCGAGTAATTTGGGTAACACGAGGAAACTTCGAATCCTCCATGTTACACAAATTTCAATAGAAACAAATTATGATGATCTATGTAAAGCATTTGAATGCTATGGATGCATAAAAGAAATAAGGATGAAACTTGAAGCTGAAACTTGGGATTCATGGATATCTTATAGTAGTTATGACGAAGCATTTAGTGCAATAAGTAATTTGAATAATATTAAAATTAATAACTTGAATGTCGCGGCTGCTCTCTGCGATAAGGTACCAAAAGATTTAGATGTGTACAGGCCTGCCGATTGGTTGGAAAAAGACGCATATTTAGTCATGCCCTCCCAGAGAAATCCAAAACCACCGATGTGGCTTATTGCTGAATCAAAGGGGGTTACAGGGAATTATTTTAAAATATGCAAATTGATTCAGAAAAAAGTAGGAACTATTGCACCAGGCGATATATCTCGTTTCGGAAAAAATAGTTTCCTTATCCATGCCAAATCCAGTACACAGTCGGTAATATTGTCCAATATGAAAATAAATAATGATGACATTAAGTTAGATGTCAAACCCCACCTAAATTTTAGCTACGGAAGGGGCGTAATTTTTAACAGAGATCTATATAATTTTACAGAGGAGGAGATACTGGCCATGTGTCCATTAAATGTATGGAAAGTTCATAAAGTCCCAGGTACATCAATGATAATCCTTACGTTCCAGGATGCTGATGTACCTTTTCATATTATTATCGAGAACGAAAGGATTAAAGTAAGACCCTTCAAGCAGAAGCCATTGCAATGCTTTAACTGTTTTAAATTTGGGCACCCGTCCAAAGTTTGCAAAAATGAGAAGATGTGTGGTATTTGCTCCAAATCTTACCATGGAGAGTGTGCACTTGGAGCCAGGTGTTTAAATTGCAGCTCGAATCACAAATCCACAGACATGATCTGCGAGCTATATAAGTTGGAGGAAGCTGCCCTCAACAAATCAAACTTAGAACACATAAGTGTGACCCATGCCAAAAGACTATTAAATAAATCAAATACATATGCTAAGGCATTAATATCAAACCAACCTAGCACTGCCAATAGCTCAAAAAAAAGTATACTATCTGACAAAATGTCAAATAACGAGGTAACCATATCACCTTCTGAGGCTTTACCATGATGTATTAACACTAGGTCATTGCCCATTGCTGTACAGCCTTCAGCCGCCATTACAAAAAGTAATACAAACCTCTCTCAGGCCATGTCCTTGCCTGATCTGATGGAGATTCCACTTAAGACTAACTTACCTGATGCACCTGTTGTGGGAAAGGTGCAAAAACCTCGAATCCCACCATCTATTAATCGCAAAAGAGAGAGACCTCCATCTCTCTCTCCACCCTCCATTAGAAACGTTAAGGTTATGACATCAAATAGATTTGATGTTTTGTCTGTTGATGTTTCTAATGAACCAGAAGATGGACTGAATAAATCAGAAATTCAAGTTGAGGTCCACCATCCACCTCAACAAATAGATAAAAAGAATACAAAGAAAAACACAAATGTAAAACCCAACATAACAAGACCACCTCTGAAGAAACCTACTGGTAATAATGTTAAATTAAAAACTGCTAATGGGAAGACCTCATCCAAGATGTCTCCCAGAAATAATTCATGGTTTTCTCCTCCATTTTGCAATGGAACTGTCAGGGTTTGAGGGCGAAATATGAAGAACTTAAGCTCCTAATTCATGAGCATTCCCCCATAATTGTATGTCTACAGGAAAGTATGCTTGATTCTAACACTCCTAGTCCTCGGAGTATGTTAGCTATAGAACACCATATAATCAACAAGCAGGGAGCCATGGCGGAAGTCTCATGTACATTCGTCGAGATGTTCCCCAAATACCCATGTCTATACGTACAACCCTGCAGGCAGTTGTTGTACAAATTGATATAGGGAGAAAATATACAATATGCTCTCTGTACTTACCTCCAAATGATAATATTATATATGATGATTTAGCAGAGGTCATTCAACAACTCCCTCAACCTTTTCTCTTACTGGGAGATATGAATGGTAGACATCCTTTATGGGGTGATGTTTTGGCCAACACAAGGGGCAATATTATCTCATCAATTGTGGAGAATGAGGATATGGGACTCCTTAATACAGGAGAGCCCACACACTTTCATGTTCAGACAGGTACTTTGTCATGCATTGACCTTTCAATTGCAAGCTCTAACTGCCTTCTTGATTTTGATTGGAGGACATTAGATGATTGGCATACTAGTGATCATGCACCAATCATTATAAACACCAACAAGGGTCCGCCTTTGCAAAGATCGCCACGTTGGAATCTAGACAAGGCAGACTGGGTTAAATTTTCCGAGCTAAATGAAATCGAAGGGAGAGCAGAACAGTTTGAAAGTGTTGATGATGCCATAGACCTACTGAATGGAACTCTTCATACAGCAGGAGTCAATTCAATTCCCAAAAGAACAGGGTTATTCAAACGACGACCAGTCCCATGGTGGTCTTCAGAACTAACTGCACTCCACAGAGCCACAAGAAGATCTCTAACACGATTGCGTAGACGCAGAACTGATGAGAATTCAACTATGTACAAGAAATGTAGAGCACAGTTCCGTCGTGCCATGAAAGAAGCAAGGCGCCAGTCATGGATGTCTTTTGTTTCCTCCATTAACAGTAGAACACCACCATCTTTTGTGTGCAGGAAAGTAAAAAAGATAGCTGGCAAATTCACCCCCAACCCACCACCAGTGTTGAAGGTGAATGGCCAGTATGTAACTGAAGCAAATGAAGTTAGCAATGCCCTGGCTAATCATTTTTCAAATGTATCCAGCAAGTGTGAAGGAGCCCCTGGTCACCAGTATAGGAGCACTGAAGAAAAGAAAATTTTAAATTTTGCAACAAGAAGGGAAGAGTCGTATAATTCTCCTTTCACTGAAAGAGAATTTGATTCCGCACTTGCTCATTGCAACGATACAGCCCCTGGACCCGATGGAATTCCATATGCAATGATTAAACATGTACATTTTAATACAAAGCTATTTATTTTAAGCATTATTAATAGAATATGGCATGATCATAGTTACCCAAGTGTTTGGGAACTAGCCATTATTTTAGCCTTTTTAAAACCAGGTAAAGACAAGTTTTTAGCAGCAAACTATCGTCCTATTGCATTGACATCTTGTTTATGTAAAATCATGGAGAAGATGGTCAATGCAAGGCTGATATGGTACCTTGAAAAGAAAGGTATTTTATCACCGATTCAATGTGGATTCCGAAAAATGCACTCAACGACTGATGTGTTGATACGACTTGAGTCTTCTATTTGTGAAGCCTTTGCTTCCAAACAGCACCATGTTACAGTATTTTTTGACCTTGAAAAGGCATATGATACCACATGGAGATATGGTATTCTTAAAACCATTCATGAATTGGGATTGAGAGGAGAGCTGCCACTATTTATTCAGGCATTTCTTTCACGTAGAGTTTTTCAAGTGAGAGTGGGGGAAACTCTATCAGAGAGTAAGTGCCAGGAAGAAGGAGTTCCTCAGGGTAGTGTGCTGAGTGTAACCCTTTTTGCACTAGCAATTAATGGGATATCCTCAGCCATTCCCCAGGATGTTCTCTCAACATTACCCTCTTAATGAGAGAATGCCTTGATGAAGTCATTAAGCTTCAGCACGGCATTTAATTCCCGTGCTGAAACTTGGTGACGGGCAAGAGGGCTCTCGAACTTGGGGAAATTGCTCCCCCAGTTCGAATCTAAATTTCTCTCTTTTACCTTTTTCTTTTTCTCAATACTACTTCAACCTTATCCTAATTTCACAAACTTTCTTTAGTCTTGCTTTCCAAACTCTATGAGAAAAATTTCCCTCATTATATGTGTGTATATATTATGTACATATATATTTGTTTTTTTTTTTTTTTCTTTTCTCCTATGGCTTGGATGTTTTCACATCCATTGTAGCCCCGGCGGGGATGTTCATACATCCTTTATTGCTGCCTGCTTTGATGAGTGGGAGGAGGTATCGCGGTTGGGAGGTGTTTGCATTCAAAGCTATATATGAGAGTATTGGATGATTTCAGCCATCCCGAAGATGGTTTGGACCTTTTTGGCGGAACTATTCTCAAGTGTTGGGTCTTCGGAATCCAGGGGGATCCAATGCTTGGGGTAGGACTCTCGGCTTTTGGCCGGAAGCCCGTCATTATAGATATGGGGAGGATGATTCCATAATTTCTTGGTCTCAGTCCTAACAGGCGGGTTCAGCTTACACCTGTGCCTCTATATCTGTTTTGATGCTATCCTTCGGGTAGGGTATGGAGTGGACCATCTGGGAAGTATACTCTCAATGTGCCGATAGTAGAGAGTGCAAATTTCCTTTCCGACGCGTGATGGCCTAACATTCTCGAGCAGGTACATCAAACTAACTCTTTTCCCTCTCTTTACTATTATGGATTCTTTAAGGAACGAACCCCCATCCCCTGGATACGCTGACTCTCCCCCGGCACTGTTGACGACCTCTGCTAATGTGATAAGGGATAGCTCTGTTGATGACCTCGGAACGGGAAAGGACCATTCTACTGATATTTCTAAATCGAGTAATTTGGGTAACACGAGGAAACTTCGAATCCTCCATGTTACACAAATTTCAATAGAAACAAATTATGATGATCTATGTAAAGCATTTGAATGCTATGGATGCATAAAAGAAATAAGGATGAAACTTGAAGCTGAAACTTGGGATTCATGGATATCTTATAGTAGTTATGACGAAGCATTTAGTGCAATAAGTAATTTGAATAATATTAAAATTAATAACTTGAATGTCGCGGCTGCTCTCTGCGATGAGGTACCAAAAGATTTAGATGTGTACAGGCCTGCCGATTGGTTGGAAAAAGGCACAGATTTAGTCATGCCCTCCCAGAGAAATCCAAAACCACCGATGTGGCTTATAGCTGAATCAAAGGGGGTTACAGGGAATTATTTTAAAATATGCAAATTGATTCAGAAAAAAGTAGGAACTATTGCACCAGGCGATATATCTCGTTTCGGAAAAAATAGTTTCCTTATCCATGCCAAATCCAGTACACAGTCGGTAATATTGTCCAATATGAAAATAAATAATGATGACATTAAGTTAGATGTCAAACCCCACCTAAATTTTAGCTACGGAAGGGGCGTAGTTTTTAACAGAGACCTATATGATTTTACAGAGGAGGAGATACTGGCCATGTGTCCATTAAATGTTTGGAAAGTTCATAAAGTCCCAGGTACATCAATGATAATCCTTACGTTCCAGGATGCTGATGTACCTTTTCATATTATTATCGAGAACGAAAGGATTAAAGTAAGACCCTTCAAGCAGAAGCCATTGCAATGCTTTAATTGTTTTAAATTTGGGCACCCGTCCAAAGTTTGCAAAAATGAGAAGATGTGTGGTATTTGCTCCAAATCTTACCATGGAGAGTGTGCACTTGGAGCCAGGTGTTTAAATTGCAGCTCGAATCACAAATCCACAGACAAGATTTGCGAGCTATATAAGTTGGAGGAAGCTGCCCTCAACAAATCAAACTTAGAACACATAAGTGTGACCCATGCCAAAAGATTATTAAATAAATCAAATACATATGCTAAGGCATTAAAATCAAACCAACCTAGCACTGCCAATAGCTCCAAAAAAAGTATACTATCTGACAAAATGTCAAATAACGAGGTAACCTTATCACCTCCTGAGGCTTTACCACGGTGTATTAACACTAGGTCATTGCCCATTGCTGTACAGCCTTCAGCCGCCATTACAAAAAGTAATACAAACCTCTCTCAGGCCATGTCCTTGCCTGATCTGATGGAGGTTCCACTTAAGACTAACTTACCTGATGCACCTGTTGTGGGAAAGGTGCAAAAACCTCGAATCCCACCATCTATTAATCGCAAAAGAGAGAGACCTCCATCTCTCTCTCCACCCTCCATTAGAAACGTTAAGGTTATGACATCAAATAAATTTGATGTTTTGTCTGTTGATGTTTCTAATGAACCAGAAGATGGACTGAATAAATCAGAAATTCAAGTTGAGGTCCACCATCCACCTCAACAAATAGATAAAAAGAATACAAAGAAAATCACCAACGTTAAACCCAACATAACAAGACCACCTCTGAAGAAACCCACTGGTAATAATGTTACATTAAAAACTGCTAATGGGAAGACCTCATCCAAGATGTCTTCCAGAAATAATCCATAGTTTTCTCCTCCATTTTGCAATGGAACTGTCAGGGTTTGAGGGCGAAATATGAAGAACTTAAGCTCCTAATTCATGAGCATTCCCCCATAATTGTATGTCTACAGGAAAGTATGCTTGATTCTAACACTCCTAGTCCTCGAGAGTATGTTAGCTATAGAACACTTTATAATCAACAAGCAGGGAGCCATGGCGGAAGTCTCATGTACATTCATCGAGATGTTCCCCAAATACCCATGTCTATACGTACAACCCTGCAGGCAGTTGTTGTACAAATTGATATAGGGAGAAAATATACAATATGCTCTCTGTACTTACCTCCAAATGATAATATTTTATATGATGATTTAGCAGAGGTCATTCAACAACTCCCTCAACCTTTTCTCTTACTGGGAGATATGAATGGTAGACATCCTTTATGGGGTGATGTTTTGGCCAACACAAGGGGCAATATTATCTCATCAATTGTGGAGAATGAGGATGTGGGACTCCTTAATACAGGAGAGCCCACACACTTCCATGTTCAGACAGGTACTTTGTCATGCATTGACCTTTCAATTGCAAGCTCTAACTGCCTTCTTGATTTTGATTGGAGGACATTAGATGATTGGCATACTAGTGATCATGCACCAATCATTATAAACACCAACAAGGGTCCGCCTTTGCAAAGATCGCCACGTTGGAGTCTAGACAAGGCAGACTGGGTTAAATTTTGTGAGCTAAGTGAAATCGAAGGGAGAGCAGAACAGTTTGAAAGTGTTGATGATGCCATAGACCTACTGAATGGAACTCTTCATACAGCAGGAGTCAATTCAATTCCCAAAACAACAGGGTTATTCAAACGACGACCAGTCCCGTGGTGGTCTTCAGAACTAACTGCACTCCACAGAGCCACAAGAAGATCTCTAACACGATTGCGTAGACGCAGAACTGATGAGAATTTAATAATGTACAAGAAATGTAGAGCACAGTTCCGTCGTGCCATGAAAGAAGCAAGGCGCCAGTCATGGATGTCTTTTGTTTCCTCTATTAACAGTAGAACACCACCATCTTCTGTGTGGAGGAAAGTAAAAAAGATAGCTGGCAAATTCACCCCCAACCCACCACCAGTGTTGAAGGTGAATGGCCAGTATGTAACTGAAGCAAATGAAGTTAGCAATGCCCTGGCTAATCATTTTTCAAATGTATCCAGCAAGTGTGAAGGAGCCCCTGGTCACCAGTATAGGAGCACTGAAGAAAAGAAAATTTTAAATTTTGCAACAAGAAGGGAAGAGTCGTATAATTCTCCTTTCACTGAAAGAGAATTTGATTCCGCACTTGCTCATTGCAACGATACAGCCCCTGGACCCGATGGAATTCCATATGCAATGATTAAACATGTACATTTTAATACAAAGCTATTTATTTTAAGCATTATTAATAGAATATGGCATGATCATAGCTACCCAAGTGTTTGGGAACTAGCCATTATTTTAGCCTTTTTAAAACCCGGTAAAGACAAGTTTTTAGCAGCAAACTATCGTCCTATTGCATTGACATCTTGTTTATGTAAAATCATGGAGAAGATGGTCAATGCAAGGCTGATATGGTACCTTGAAAAGAAAGGTATTTTATCACCGATTCAATGTGGATTCCGAAAAATGCACTCAACGACTGATGTGTTGATACGACTTGAGTCATCTATTTGTGAAGCCTTTGCTTCCAAACAGCACCATGTTACAGTATTTTTTGACCTTGAAAAGGCATATGATACCACATGGAGATATGGTATTCTTAAAACCATTCATGAATTGGGATTGAGAGGAGAGCTGCCACTATTTATTCAGGCATTTCTTTCACGTAGAGTTTTTCAAGTGAGAGTGGGGGAAACTCTATCAGAGAGTAAGTGCCAGGAAGAAGGAGTTCCTCAGGGTAGTGTGCTGAGTGTAACCCTTTTTGCACTAGCAATTAATGGGATATCCTCAGCCATTCCCCAGGATGTTCTCTCAACATTATTTGTGGATGATCTCTCAATATCATTTGCTGGCACTAGAATGGCAATGGTTGAGAGAAAAATCCAACTCTCTATTGATAAAATTATCCAGTGGGCTGACATGAATGGATTTAAGTTCTCGACAAGTAAAACTACCATTGTCCATTTTTGTCGTATCCGGGGAGTACATCCAGACCCGGATATATACATTAAAGGTCAACGGATACCATGTGTATCGGAAACCAAATTTTTAGGTTTGATATTTGACTGTAGACTTACATGGGTTTCTCACCTAAAAGCGCTAAAAGCTAAATGTGTTGAAGCTCTGAATATCTTAAAAGTATTGTCCCATACATCATGGGGGGCAGACCGCAATACTATTTTAAAATTATACAAGGCCTTGATTTTTTCCAAAATTAGTTATGGTTGTGAGGTATATTCTTCAGCCACCCCAAGCCGGTTAAAAATATTAGACTCGATACATCATGCAGGTATTAGATTATCTACTGGAGCTTTTAAAACCTCGCCTATCCCAAGTCTCCTTGTTGATGCTGGAGAGTTACCTCTAGACCTTTACCGAATGTCTTCCATTCTTCGGTATTGGTTTAGATTGCAAAGACTCCCTAGCTCTCTAGCCTTTCAGACTGCAAGCCTTGTAAGACACGCATCATACTTTGAGTTGCACCCAAAATCTCCTCAACCTTATGGCTTTCGGGTGAAACGATTTTTAAGTAGTCTGGATATAATTAGAAATAAGGTACTTCCATTCAAGGTATCATCAACACCTCCATGGAAATTACCTGACATATCATTTTGTAAATACTTTATTGGAGTTAAGAAGAATATGACTGACTTAGAATCCAGGTCTCTTTTTATGAAACATGTCGAAGAACATAGGGGATCGACTTTTATATATACTGATGGCTCCAAATCTGATGCTGGCGTTGGATTTGGAGTACATAGTAATGATTTTAATTGTAGAGGTGCACTTCCTCTAACAGCTTCCATATTTACTGCCGAACTGTATGGCATATTAACCGCTATTGAGAAAATAGCTTTGGAAAAGGAGGGTAATTTTACAGTTTTTAGTGATGCAAGGAGTGTTCTTCAAGCTTTAGAAGTTTTTAATTCTAGTAACCCTCTAGTTTTAAAGATTTTAGAATGGCTTTTTATTATTGGACGGAAAGGTATAACTGTTCGATTTTGTTGGGTTCCAGCACATGTAGGTGTGTCTGGGAATGAGAAGGCAGATTTACTGGCGAAGAATGCGGCATCCGAGTTGTTACCAAGGAGGTATCCCATTCCATGTAACGATCTCCTACCTTACATCAAGAAATTGGTTTGTGATAAATGGCAACAGCACTGGGACAGTCAAGACGGCAATAAAATGAGGGAAGTAACAAATATCATATCACCTTGGAGGTATAACATGATTCCCCGAAAATGGGAGACGACTCTTTGTCGTCTCCGTATTGGTCACACACGGTTGACACACGAGTTTCTGCTGAAGGGCCAACACCAACCGTATTGCGAGGACTGCTTAGTACCTTTAACAGTGAGGCATTTGTTGACCGAATGCCCTAATTTTACTAACTTAAGAAATAGATATCTGTTTGAGGCTCAAGGTGAGGATGGCAGGTTTATCCTTGCCAAGATTCTTGGACATGATGTGTCTTACTATGCGAGCGGAATTTTTAGATTTATTTCAGAAGCAGGTCTTCTGAAAACTATTTAACTATTTTAATGACTTCTTAATTTTTATGGTTTTAATCGAATTCTCTTTTAATTTTCATATACAGTAAATGGTATCGGCGTCAATGACCTTAGATGTCAGGATGCCAGAAAACTTTCAATCAATCAATCAATCTCTCAACATTATTTGCGGATGATCTTTCAATATCATTTGCTGGCACTAGAATGGCAATGGTTGAGAGAAAAATCCAACTCTCTATTGATAAAATTATCCAGTGGGCTGACATGAATGGATTTAAGTTCTCGACAAGTAAAACTACCATTGTCCATTTTTGTCGTATCCGGGGAGTACATCCAGACCCGGATATAGACATTAAAGGTCAACGGATACCATGTGTATCGGAAACCAAATTTTTAGGTTTGATATTTGACTGTAGACTTACATGGGTTTCTCACCTAAAAGCGCTAAAAGCTAAATGTGTTGAAGCTCTGAATATCTTAAAAGTATTGTTCCATACATCATGGGGGGGCAGACTGCAATACTATTTTAAAATTATACAAGGCCTTGATTTTTTCCAAAATTAGTTAAGGTTGTGAGGTATATTCTTCAGCCACCCCAAGCCGGTTAAAAAAATTAGACTCGATACATCATGCAGGTATTAGATTGTCTACTGGAGCTTTTAAAACCTTGCCTATCCCAAGTCTCCTTGTTGATGCTGGAGAGTTACCTCTATTGGTTTAGATTGCAAAGACTCCCTAACTCTCTAGCCTTTCAGACTGCAAGCCTTGTAAGACACGCATCATACTTTGAGTTGCACCCAAAATCTCCTCAACCTTATGGCGTTCGGGTGAAACGATTATTAAATAGTCTGGATATAATTAGAAATAAGGTACTTCCATTCAAGGTATCATCAACGCCTCCATGGAAGTTACCAGAGATATCTTTTTGTAAATATTTTATTGGAGATAAGAAGAATATGTCAGACCTAGAAGCCAGGTCTCTTTTTAATGAACATGTTAAAGAACATAGAGGATCAACTTTCATCTATACTGATGGCCCCAAATCTGATGTTGGCGTTGGATTTGGAGTACATAGTAATGGTTTTAATTGTAGAGGTGCACTTCCTCTGACCGCTTCCATATTTACTGCCGAACTGTATGGCATATTAACCGCTATTGAGAAAATAGCGTTGGAGAAGGAGGGTAATTTTACAATTTTTAGTGATGCAAGGAATGTCCTTCAAGCTATGGAAGTTTTTAATTCTAATAACCCTCTAGTTTTAAAGATTTTAGAATGGCTCTTCCTTATTGGACGGAGAGGTATAACAGTTCAATTTTGTTGGGTTCCAGCACATGTAGGTGTGTCCGGGAATGAGAAGGCAGATTCACTGGCTAAGGAGGCTGCATCCGAGTTGCTGCCAAGAAGGTATCCCATTCCCTGTAATGATTTCTTACCTGACATCAAGAAATTGGTTTGCAATAAATGGCAACAGCAATGGGATAGTCAAGATGGCAATAAAATGAGGGAAGTAACAAATGACATATCTCCTTGGAGGTATATGATGCCCCGAAAATGGGAGACGTCTCTTTGTCGTCTCCGTATTGGTCACACTCGGTTGACACATGAGTTTCTGCTGAAGGGCCAACACCAACCGTATTGTGACAACTGTTTAATACCTCTAACAGTAAGGCATTTGTTGACCGAATGCCCCAATTATAACAACTTGCGGAATAGATATTTGTTTGAGGCTCGAGGTGAGGGTGGCAGGTTCATCCTTGCCAAGATTCTTGGAAATGATGTGTCCTACCATGCAAGTGGCATTTTTAAATTTCTTTCAGAAGCAGGTCTTCTGAAAAATATTTAACTTTTATGACGTTCAATTTTTATGATTTTAATTGAATACTCTTTAATTTTTTATTTTATTTAATTTTTTATTTTTGTATACATAAATTAAATGTTACCGGCGTCAATGACCTTGGATGTCAGGATGCCTGAAAACTTTAAATCATTCATTCATTCATACACCAGGTCTTTACATACTGTAAATACCTGTGGGTCCCAGTATTTGAGAGGTCCCTTGGTGATGGAGCAGCGAGAGTGTGTCCTACACCCCAGATGGCAATAGAAGTTCCTGCTACGAACGTTGCAAGAGACGCTATTGCACTTCACATGGTCCTCCTGTAAAGAGAGGAAAATAAAATGAGTATAACGTAGTCTATCTCACTAGATAAACTAATAAATATTATAATATTTTCCATTTTATTTTATTGCATATAGCTTAGGATAGGTAAGCTAGAAATTAAATAGGAAGACACATACGTGTGTTTCCCGCCCAGCCAATTGCTGTGACCTCCCTCAATATTAATTCTAGGGTTATCCTCCTTAAGAGGCCCGGTGGAAGAATCTAGCCTATAAGGATGAGTAGTGTAAACAACACCCACTTCCAAAAGGGTTAGTAATGAGGGTCAAAATAACTGATCATCTATCAGTATAAAGAAAAGGGAATTCCTTTCCCAATCTTATAAGGTCTCAACAATAGACTGTACTTGGACACAAAGTATGTTGGAAAATTTAACTACTGTATACTTTTATACCATAGTTTTCTGTCTGCAGTATACTCTATATTCAGATGTACTGGCTACTGTATATACATATACTATAGCTGCTGCCGGCATGCAGCCGGCTAGGCTAGTACCTAAGGCTCAATTCAACTGGCACAATATTGATAACTTTTATGGCCGGCGGCCCTCCCGATTGCCAGCGGCTTGCCGGACACTGGTGGGTCACCGGCTGTCGACACGCTATCCCAGCCAGCATTCAATGTGACAGGGTAGTGGCCGGAATACCCGACTCGGCTGGCTCTCGCCGGCAGAGTCAGATGTGACAGTGGATTAACGGGTGTCGGACCACAAGTCTAGCCTGCATCTTGCCGGCAAGGTTAGTGGCCGGCAGTCGCCAGTTAGGTTAGTAGCTATGGCATTAGCCAATAGAGAGAGAGAAAGCAAGGAGTGAAGGGTGATGTAAGAGTGGCGGCACTAGCCACTGAATCACTTCCTTCCTCCTGAATGAGGGTTCTAATGGAAGGGGAGAATATAGAATAATCAAGCTTCCACCCATCCACCTCCGTGTCGGTATCTGCCGGTCGTAGGATGTGGATGGCAGCCCAAGGGAGGACTGAAGAACACACTAAAGCAAATGGGTCTCCTGCCGGCAGCTAGACCTGTCGATACAGCTATCCCGGAGCTCCATGTCCGATTGGGAAGCTATACGACTAAGCCATACAGGCAGAAGCCCAAGCCGGCCCTACAGCCTGCCGGCAATCGGCAAGATTGTAGGACAACGGCCACAGGAATGTGATGGTTAGGCCATCACTAAAGGACAGAATGGGAAGGGGAATGGGTCTTGTATAAGATGTGAGAAGAACCGGCGGCATGTCGGCCCTACCACACGTAGAGGAAGCTCTGTTTCAGTATCGGCGCCATCTTAGGGGGACGGAGAATACATTCGCCAGCCTAGGGTCTGCCAATACAGTAAGGGGGGCCGGCAATCATCTAGCCGCCACCCTTAATCATAGAGAAACAGAGTCCCAATGCTGGCGCCATCCTAGGTAGAAAAATACAGTAATCACTATTCCTCAGCCTAGGGTCTGCGAGCACAGGACTAGTTGACTAAACCACAGGGAGAAGGGGATGACATAACCCCTTCAAGTGCAGTCTTGGGAGGCAAGGCCTCCTATGCCAACCAACAAGATCCGACGGGGGAGTACATTCACCCTATCGATCAGTTGCCGGCACACAACAAGTACTCTGAGGTTCTGACCCAAACCCAAAGCTCACCATCAGTAGCTAGGTGAAGGGGCAGAAAAACCCTAGCCTAACCTTACTAGAATGACAATTCAAGGCAAGACCAACTAGGACTGTAGCCATAGGGTACACTCAAGGGAAGGAGGGATTACCCTATATATGAGGGTAACCGGGAAGATTGTATGAAAGTATACTAAAGCCATTAGGCTACTAGCCTAGCGACAGTGAGATCAACTACCTAACTCATCGAAGCTCTCTTGTATATTATCTTAGAAGAGGAAATTCTATATGCAATCCATATATCTTACATGTATGAATTGCCTATTATCTTCATTTAAATTTAATAACACTAGGAACACTTATTATATCATGCAAGAGAGTAAACTATAACGCCTAGGCTAGGAAGCCTAGCGTAAACAAGATCGGCTACCTAATTCGCCGAAACTAATGCGAATATTATCAGCATAATATAATTAATTCCTAGCAATGAAGACTAAATAGCTAATTATTTTTAATTAAGCTATTATACCGGGAAAGTTGTTCTGGCTAACTAAATAACTCATGCGTTACTAACGACAGCGTCGAAGGCACCTCCGGTCTAGGCAATAGCTCTGCCAAAAAATTATTTTAATTCGAATTAATTCTTACTTTACGGCCAGAGCTAAATTTATACAGCATAAGAATCAAATACTCAACTTTCCAGAGGCAGAAGCTGGAGATTGCATAATAAATCCTGATAACGAGAGAGCACTGGGAAAACCACCGAGCGAAACCGCTACAGAAAAAGGAATAAAGATGGCGGACGATTATGGCGCCATCTGAGTACTCAAACAGTAACGGAGGAAGGAGAACTTTATAACGGCTCCTCTTTTATTTTGTCACTTTTCCCCCCACCCCGGAAACTGTTGACAACCTCTGGCATTTCTTTTAAAGAAATTTCCGTTGACGGCTTAAGAATAAAAACTCATTTTTTGAGTAATAGAAAAATCAAGTAATTTGGACAACACAGGAAAACTAATTATCCTGGATGTTACCCAAAGTCCATTAGAAACTAATTTTGATGTATTATATAAAGTATTTAAATGCCACGGGATAATAAAAGAAATTAGAATGAAACTTCAAGATGACAAAGGGGATTCTTGGATATTTAATAATCATGATGAAGCATTTAATGCGAGCCGTGACGATATGAATATTAAAGTATAATGATTTGAACATTAAGGGTGCTTTGTGATGGGGTACCTAAGATTTAGATACGTACAGACCTGCAGACTGTATTGATAAAGACTTAAGAGATAGTTATGTCTTCCCAAAGAAAGTGAAGCCACCAATGTGGCTTGTTGCTCAATCTAAAGATGGTATAGGAAATTATTTTGCAGTCTACAAATTTCTTCAAGAGAAAAGTAGGAACAATCATACCTACAGTAGATGTATCTTGATTTTGAAAGAATAGTTACCTAATAAATGAGAAGTCATACACATAGTCTGTTATATTATGTAATTCAAAGACAGATAATGATGATATTGAATTGGATGTCAAACCCCATCTAAACTACAGTTTTGGAAGGGGAATAGTTTTTAATAGAGACTTATACAAATTTACAGAAGAGGAGATATTGGCCATGTGTCCAATTATAGTGTGGAAAGAACATAAAGTACCTGGAACATCAATATTTATCCTTGCTTTCCTGGATGCGGATGTGCCTTTCTATATTGACATAGAAAATTAAAGAATTAAAGTTCAACCTTTCAAGCAGTAGCCACTGCTATGTTTTAATTGTTGTAAATTTGGACACCAATCTGAAGTTTACAAGAATGAAAAAAAAATATGCAGCACTTGCTGCAAATCTTACCATGAAGGCCAGGTGTTTAAACTGCAATTCTGATCATAAATCTACTGACAGGAGCTGAAAACTGTATAAGTTGGAAAAAGCTGCCATCAGCAAATCCAGATGGGCAAAAATAACTAGAAAATTTACCGAAGCGAACATACCCAAAATGGCTGCCGATACCTCGGCAGGACAATCGCTTCCAAAACTAAAAACCACCATATTGGAAACAGAACAAATGCCCGGTACTGCCAAAAGCTGCCAAAACAAACTATGGTACTTAACATTGGTAAGGGTGAAGTAACAACGTCAGACATGTTGAAATAACGAGAAACTCTTCGAAAAAACACTGTGCCCAAAAAAAACTCGACTTGTTGCAAGTCCAATATCAGAAGGATGTCCTAGAGGGCGCGCGTGGTAGGTGTCGTTGGGGAGTTCAACTATGTTCTCTAGGGCCTGTCGCAGCCCTCCCCATTGATGAAGGGATTATCTAAATGGAAGACAACCTGTGAATAGTGGTTTTTTCACACGCCTTTGTTTAATACACGACACCTACTAGGTGTTCGCGCGAGGGTTGTAACCTCTGCATTCCATGCTTTTATCTTTCTCTAGTATATTTGGAAGATTTATATTAGGAAAGGTATAAGGAAGGACCTTTCTCACCGGCCGTCACAGGCCGCCCCAGAAAAGCTGCCATCAGCAAATCCAGCTTAGAACACAAGTATGTGTTATGTAAAAAGACTGCTAAATAAATTAAGCAGCTATACAAAAGTATTAAAATTAAGAAGAAATATGCCTCCAGAGACATCAAACTAACCTAGTACTGCCAGTAGTTCTAGACAAAATAAATATACCATCTATTGATGAAATGCTGTGGGACGAAGTAAGCATATTGCCTCCTGAGGCTTTGCCACATGTATTAAAACTGTGGCATTGCCCAACTCATACAACCTTCGTCCCCCAATACAAACAAGAGTACAAACCTCTCTCAGGTCATGTCTTTGCCTGATTTGATGGAGGTTCCACGTTAAACCAACTTACCTGGTGTATCTGTATTTGGGAAACTGTAAAAACCTGGTAGCTCAACACCTTTTAATCGAAAGAGAAAGACCTCCATCTCTCTCTCTCTCTCTCTCCCTCGGGCACACTATTCTGTCTAATTTCTCTTCCTCTTGTTTTGTTAAAGTATTTATAGATTATATATAAAATATTTAAAATTATTTTATTTTTCCTTGTTTCCTTTCCTCACTGGGCTATTTTCTTTTCTGGTGCCCCTGGGCTTATAGCATCCTGCTTTTCCAACTAGGGTTGTGGCTCAGCAATTAATAATAATGATATAATTATGATGTATTGTCTGTGGATGTTTCTGATCAACCAGAAGACAAACTATATAAATAAAAGATTTAAGTTGAGGTCCATCATCATTCTCAACAATTAAATCAACAGAGAACAAAAAATAAAAAGAAAAACTTGAAACCAATTCATCCAAACCCTTCATGAAGACACCACTTGGAAATAGTGCTAGATCAAAAATTGCTAATAGGAAGACTTCATCCAAGGTGTCTTCCAGAAAATAAACCATGGTTTTTTTATTCCATTCTGCAATGGAATTGTCAGGGTTTAAGTGCCAATTATGAAGAAATTAAGCTCCTCATTCAGGGTTATTCAAACGATGACCAGTCCCCTGGTGGTCTTCAGAACTAACTGCCCTATACAGAGCCACAAGAAAATATGAGACTTGAATGCGTGAATGCTGTACAGAGGAGAATTTGATAAGATACAAAAAATGTAGAGCATAGTTCCATCATGCCATGAAAGAATCTAGGCGCCAGTTTTAGATATCTTTTGTTTCCTCAGTCAACAGTAGAACACCATCGCCTTTTGTATATAGAAAAGTAAAAAAGATAGCAGGCAAATTTACCCCCAACCCACCGCCAGTGTTGAAGGTAAATATGTCTAGCAACTGAGGTTAGCAGTGCCTTAGCCAATCATCTCTCTAATGTATCATGGAAGTGTGAAGGAGCTCCTAGTTACCAGTGTAGAAGAATTGAAGAATGGAAAATGCTAAATTTTGCAACAGGAAAGAATGAATCTTACAATACTCCTTTTACAGAAAGGCAGTTATTTTCTGTACTTGCTACTTGCAGTAATACACCCCCTAGACCGGAAGGAATTCCTTATGCAATGATTATGCACAGTGCCTGCTATTACCAAGTTATTTATTTTTAAACATTATGGACAGAATATGGCATGATCATAGTTATTCAAGTGTTTGGGAACTAGCCCTTATTTCAGCCTTTTTAAAATTTAGCAAGGATAAATTTTTAGAAGCACACTTTCAACCAATTGCACTGACATTTTGTTTATTTAAGATCATGGGGAAGATGATCAATGTCAGACTGATGTGATACCTAGAGAAGAAAGGTATTTTTTTCATCTATGCCATGTGGAATTAGAAAAATACACGGCTTTATTGATTAAAATGATACAATGTTGTGAGAGTAGGGGTATGATTGATTCATTTGCATCATATAGTGCCGAATGGCCTTTGATGCCCTAGTGTTTGGCCTAAGTACTAAATTTTATATTCAATGCAATCAATCCGACTGATGTGTTGATATGACTTGTCTTCTATTTGTGAACCCTTTGCTTCTAGGCAGCATCATATAAGTGTTTTTTTTTTTTTTTTTTTTTTTTTTTTTTTTTTTTTTTTTTTTTCTCCTTGAAAAGGCATATGATACTGCGTGAAGACGGGGTATACTTGAAACCATTCTTGATTTGGGATTGAGATGAGAGCAACCATTGTTCATTCGAGCATTTGTTTCACATATATTTTATCAAGTTAGTGGGTGAAACTATGTCGGAGAGAAAATGTTAGGAAAGAGGAGTTCCCCAGGGTAGTGTGCTAAGTGTAACCCTATTTGCATTATCCATTAATGGTGTATACTCTGACATTCCCAAAGATATTCCCTCAATACTATTTGTAGATGATCTCTCCAAATTTGCTGGAGCTAGAATGGCAATGGTTGAGAGAATACAACTCAATTGACAGAACTATTCTCTGGACTGATATGAATAGATTTAAGTTTTCGACAAGAAAAACTACTGTTTTTTATTTCTGTTGTATTTGGGGAGTACTGTACATCCAGACCCGGATACGTACATCAAAAGTCAACGAATCCCATGTGTAAGTGAAGCTAGATTTTCAGTATTGACATTGACTGTAGGCTTACATGGGTTCCTCACTTGAAGGACTTAAAATTAAAATATCTTTGTCATATCTGCATTGGTCACACTTGGTTGATACACATGTTTATGCTAACTGGTCAACACCAACCATATTTGACAACTTTTGTACCCTTGACAGTGAGGCATTTGTTGACCAAATGCCCCACTTACAGCACCCAAAGAAATAGATATCTGTTTTAGGCTTGTGAGGGTGGCAGGTTCATCCTTGCCAAGATTCATGGACATGTGTCTTGCTATAGTAGTGGTATTTTTAGATATAATTCAGAAGCAGGTCTTCTGAACGGTATTGAACTTTTATAAGGACATCTTTTCTTTTACAGTATTGTTTTAAATTGAATTGCCTTTTATCCTTTATTTTTAAGAAATATTGGCCTCAATGACGAGATGTCAGGATGCCTGAAAACTCTAATTGATTAATCCATATCATTTGCCAGAGCTAGAATGTCAATGGTTGAGAGAAAATTGCAACCCTAATTCGACAAAATAATTCACTGGGCTGATATGAATGGATTCAAGTTTTCGACAAGCTAAAATTTTTTTCTGTTTCTGTCATATTCGACGAGTACATCCAGACCAGGATATGTAAATAAAGGTCAACGGATCCCATGTGTAAGTGAAGCTAGAATTTTAGGATTGATATTTGTAGGTTTACATGGATTTCTCACTTGAAAGCCTTAAAAGTAAAATGTCTCTCCTGAGCGTCTGAATCTCATGGGTGTAAAATATACTTCTCAGCCACCCCAAGTCAATTAGTGATTTTATATTCTATATACCATACCAGTATCAGATTGGCCACATGATCCTTTAGAACTTCACCTATCCCAAGCCTCCTTATTGATGCTGGAGAATTACCTTTAAACCTTTAATGATACTCTTCTATTTTTTGGTATTGGTTTAGGTTGCTTTCTTGGTTTCTTCAGCGTATCAGACTGCAAACTGTGAAAGGCATTCAACATATTTTGAGTTGCACCCAAAATCTCCTCAACCTTACGGTTTTTGGGTAAAACAAATAATAAACAGACTTGATATAGCAAGTAGTAGTTTTTCCAATCAGGATATCACCAATCTTTCCGTGGTCATTACCAGATATATCTTTCTTTAAATATTTTATTGGTTTTAATAAGAACATGACTGACTTAGAAGTCAGGTCTCTTTTTATGGAACATGTTGAAGAAAAGGAAATAGATTAATATATACTGATGGCTCCAAATTTGATACTAGTATTGGATTTGGAGTATATAGTAATGATTTTAATTGTAGAGGTGCACCTCTTCTAGTATCTTTTATATTTACAGCCAAAATATGTGGCATACTAATCGCCATTAAAAAGGGATTTTGACGAAGGAAAAATCTATTTCTGGGGAGAGACCTGTGGCGCCCGGTGAAAAGTCCTTCTTGTATATCTTTTCTGATAAAACCTTCCAATTATACCAGAGAAAGATAAAAGCATGGAATGCTGAGGTTACAACCCTCGCGCGAGCACCTTTTGGGTGTCGTGTATAAAGCAAAGGCGCGTGAAATCCACTATTCACAGGTTGTCTTCCATTTAGTTAATTCCTTCGTCAAAGGGATGGGCCGATACAAAGGCCCTAGACACACCCCCGTCGCCGCACCACCCACGCCACGACGCGAGCGCCATCTGAACAACATCCTTCTGTATTGGCCATGATGGCTTGGAAAGGAAAGGGTGGGATCGTGTAAAATAAGGGGAAGGGTTTCACCGGGCGCCACAGGTCTCTCCCCAGAAATAGATTTTTCCTTCGTCAAAATCCCTTTTCTGGGTCGACCTGTGGCGCCCGGTGAAAATGTACCAGAGAATGCCTTCCAAGCCCAACAATAACTACTAATTTAATAAGGGGAGAGAAACAACACCATGTAAAGAAAATCATATATAATTAAGGTAAGTAGGCATAAAACATAAACTAGCCACAGGGCTTAGTGAGAGTAAGGCTAAACAAACATGATAACAGGGAAACCTCTGAGTATCAGAGGAAAACATGCAACAAAACTGACATGGCTAAGAATATCCCAACCTTATAACAACGGAAAACAATAATATTTACAATCATATTAACCTAATATGTAATACACTTAGGGCTAACGAACCACCAAGGAAGCAGCGTCGTGGTGCGAGTGGCGGGTAGGAGGGAGAAGAGAAGAGATGGATGAAAGGAAGAACAAAAGACCAATGGGGAGAGATAAGGCTCCCAGCTGCAACCGTTGGGTATTTAAGAGCCTGTAAGTTCTTTAGATAGTGGCGTTTGAAGACCATAGGAGATTTCCAACCCGTGTACTTCTTAAGGTTATCAAAGTCCATATTCTGGAAATAGTTGATGGAGGTAGCTATCGATCGGATATCATGAGCATGGGGAAATGATCCCGGATTGGCTTGTTTAATGAAGTATAGGATCTGTTGCCTAATGCCACGTATGGAAATGGTACCTCCTTGTTCTCTGATAAACAAGGGGCCAGACGATCGGGTAGCAGTCCTGGCTAAAAAGGCCCTGAGAGTGGTGACCGGACATAGAGAAGTATCTTGGAGAAGAGGAATAATCTTCCAAGGGGACCACCTATTTTGGGGGTCCTCGTTCTTAGCTAGGAACGCCCTGGTGAAAGAAGTACCTCACCTGAAGGGAGGAAATCCATGTTCTCTGAGTTTCGTGAGAGAGCTGCTAGTTCTGAGATTCTGGAACCCGAGGCCAAAGCTGTTAGAAATAAAGTCTTCCTAAGAAGAGTGATATAAGAGCAGGATTCGTTGTCCGTGTCGGAGGCCAGTTTGAGGACATCATTTAGAGACCAAGAGACCTTTTGAGGACGAACCGAAGGTCGAAGCCTAGCACATGCTTTTGGAATAGATGAGAAATAAGACTCCGCCAGGTTAATGTTAAACCCAACCAGGAAGACTTTCCTCAGAGCTGACTTAATGGTGGTTATAGTGCTAGCTGCTAGGCCTTTGTCAAATATGGACCTAAAGAAGGAGATGGCTAAATTAGGAGTCATAACCGAATGGTCTGAAGTCTTTAAGAAATCCGCTAGTTTCTTAACCGCCGAATCATATTGGCGAAGCGTTGAGTCCCTTTTGTCTGATTCTATAAAGAGGACATTATCTGGGTCGATGTTTGCGTCCCTACGTGCCGCAAACTTCATGAAATCCACAAAGTTAGGGTTTTGGCTATCCTTGAGGAATCTGACACAGTCCGAGTTTGGACCACCTGGGTCAGTTTGGGGAATGGGATCCGGAAGGGACGGAGTTTCAACTCGAGGAGGAGAGGAAACCAACTGCTCTTTGGCCAGTGAGGTGCCACTAAAGCTACTGCCCCGTTGAAGGAGCGGAGTTTGTGCAAGACTTTCAGTAGAAGATTCACTGGAGGGAATAAGAAGATCTGCCAATGGTTCCAATCCAGGGTTAAAGCGTCCATGGCATAAGCCTGAGGGTCCAGGTTCGGTGTCACATAACATGGGAGTTTGTGATTGAGTCGGGTCGCGAATAGATCTACCTGGAGACCTGGAACCAGCCTGAGTATCCACCGGAAGGAGTGCATGTCCAGGGACCACTCCGATTCCAGTGGGCTCGTCCTGGATAATGCGTCTGCTATCACATTCTGGACTCCTGCTAGGTGAGTTGCTGACAGGAACCAGTCTTTGTCGGCTGCCAAGGTGAAGATAGTGACCAGGATCTGATTCAGGTTGGGTGATTTGGACCCCCCCCCCCTGTTGAGGCAGTGGACTACGGCCGTTCTGTCTGAGACTACTCTGATGTGGGTCGACCTCGGAGGGGAGATTCTCTTCAGGGTCAAGAACACCGCCATGGCTTCGAGAACATTGATATGGAACTGTCTCATGGCGGGTGACCAAGAGCCCTGAAACATCTGATGTTGGGAGTAACCCCCCCAACCACTCAGAGACGCGTCGGTATGAATTGTCACTTGTGGAGAGGGGAACTGTAGAGGAACCGACTTGGAGAGGTTCCTCCGATCGGACCATGGTTGTAGTCTCATTTTCAAGACAGAGGGGATCTTCGAGGTCTTGTCTCTTAAAGGTATTGTCGCCCTCTTTCTCCAAACTCGATTGATGTCTTTGAGTTTGGCTTTTAATAGGAGATCGGTCAGTGAGGCAAACTGGAGTAGGCCGAGGATTCGTTCTAAAGCTCTTCTGGACACCTGTTTGTGTTTGAGAAAGTTCCTGACCTTGGAAGCTATCTCCCTCACCTTCTTGGGAGGAAGGGAGAGCTTGTGCTTTGAGAGGTCTCAACGGATGCCTAACCATTCGAAGAGGCTTGATGGTTGTAGGCGGGACTTCCGGAGGTTGACTTGGAAGCCCAGTTTGGCGAGAAAATGGAGTACCTTCGACGTAGCTCTGTTGCATTCCTGGTGCGACTAGGCCCAAATGAGCCAATCGTCCAGATAGGCGACGATTTGTATCCCTTGGTGTCTGAGTTGCTCGAGCACCGTCTCCCCCAGTTTCGTGAATACCCTGGGGGCAATGCTGAGACCGAAGGGCATGACTTTGAATGCGAAGGCTCTCTTGCCGAGACGGAAGCCTAGGTAAGGAGAGAAGTTTCGAGCTACTGGGACATGATAATAGGCGTCGGTAAGATCGATAGAGGTGGTGACGGCCCCACGGGGAAGTAAGGTCCGTACCTGAGAGATAGTCAGCATACGGAACTTGTCGCAAAGGATGTAAGAGTTGAGCTTCGACAAGTCCAGAACTACCCTCAACGCCGACGAGTCTTTCTTCGGGACTGTAAACAGGCGGCCTTGGAATTTCAGGGATCGAACCCGCTTGATTGCTCTCTTCTTGAGTAACTCCGCCGTGTACTCTTCCAGGATGGGAGTGGGTCTCTGGAAGAAGGTCACCGGTGGAGGAGGGGATCCCTGTGACCATTTCCAACCCAAGCCCCTTGATATTATGCTGTGAGCCCATGGACTGAAGGTCCAATAATCCTGGAAGTGATAAAGTCTCCCTCCTACCGGCATCACATCATTGGGAGGGAGTGAACTTAGGGCCCCTCCCTCCACGGGAACCCCTTGCTCTAGGCACGCCGCGTTGGCGGAACTGTCCTCTACCTCTGAAACTCCCTCTTTGGTATCCACGAAAGGAACCGGAGGATTCGTAGGCAGGGTTGTATGCAGGTGAGGGCATCCAAGAGGGGTTGGGCTGTGTACCAGGGGGAGCAGCAAGGTAGACTACCTGCTGAGGAGGCGCCTGTTGTCGAGAAGTCGAGGCCGCGGAAGGCTGTGGGGACGAGGTACCCCGGGCCGCCTTGTAAGGACTAAACCTCTGCTTCTTCTTGAAGAACGTGTGTCTCGGGTTCGAACCTCATTTTGGCTGAGAGACCCCACCTTACCTGCAAATTCTGGTTTGCCCTCGCTGCGTCCTGAAGAACCTTATCCACCTCGGTCTGAGGGAAGAGGGTCTTACCCCAGCAGGAGGACGCTATCAGTCTGTTCGGCTCATGCCTGATGGTGGCCTCCGACAGAACGAACTTCCTGCAACTAACTTGAGCTGACCAGAAGTCGTGGAGATCTATTTGGTAGGATAGCAGCTGGTTCTTTGTGGCGACTCTGAACAGCGTTTCCTCCGGGTAAAGAGATGCTAGGGACTCCATGGAGGTGATGGATTGGAGGGACCTAGCAAGTCTAGTACGGGTCTCGAACTCAGTTTTGAGAAGACTCTTTATTAATCTGGGAAGCTTCTCAGAGAAAAGAGTAGAGGCACAGTCCGGGTCTAGTTTCCCCACCGTGAAGGTAGAAGCCGCAGCATCCCAGGCTGCCGAGGAACCCGGAATAAGCAAAGAAATGGGGTCCGTCTCCTTGAGAGCCGGCAAGGAAGAGCCTTCCTTGATGGCCTGTATAGTCAGCTCTGTGACTTTGTCTATGAGCGGCAAAGAGATGGAGGCCGCTGTCGTAAAAATAGTGTAGGAACCTTTGTGTGGGGTGAGCTTGGAGTTAATACACCCCCACTCTGATAGTGTTCTGGCCCAGATAGCCTGGGCCTGCTCTTTTGGAAATATGACCGTTTCCTTCGGTACCTTGTCCATACAGACCAATGCATGTTCCTTTAACCGCACAAAACCATTGAACGGGAATGCTAGGCCCGGGGGATAGAACTCCAGGTCCTCTAGAGGGCGGGTGCCCATGCCCTCCAGAGTTAGGGAACCATCTACGAATGGAGCATGCAAAGCAAACCGCCAAGGATTGTTTTTATCGAAGGGCGGCAGCTTCAATGCGTCTGGGGCAGAAGGGGGAGGAAACTGAGTTCCGGCGCGGATCAGAGTAGCCATCATATCCTTAATCTCTGTTATTGCACCAGAGTGATGTTGAACTTGATCCCTGACCAATCCTTTGATCAGTTGGATGGGGAGGAGATCAGCCCAGGGTACCTGAAAGTCACCCGTTGGTTTTTTCTTGGATTTGGTAGACTTAGACTTCTTAGGAGTAGTGGTTTTACGAGGAGCAATATGAATATCAGGAGCTGTCGAGGGTCTGGGGACCGGTGACGTTGATACTGGCAAAGCTGAAGTCTTATAAGTTCGAAGTGGCTTCACCTTGGGTCGTACGGAGGCAGAGGGATCCCGAGGAGAAGCCTTAGAGTTATCAAAACCTAGAAAGGAAGAGGTAGGAGAGGGAGTAGGAGAGAAAAGGGTTTCCACCAACTCGGCACCACTTACCTGCTCGTCCCTGGGTTCTACGTCTATATCCAGACCCGCCATGTCCATCGGTACGAGGGGTTCGTCCTCCACGGAAATGGTAGCCCTGACTTCTTCAATTAAAGGGGCAGCAAGGCCAGGGGAGACTGCAGCAGTAGTCGAGCCTGGGAAGAGACGGGAGGCCATGTCCCCATCGAGGAGATAGGGTGCTCCAGACGGGGCATTCCTGCCAAAACCCGACACCCATGGACGAAGAGTAGCCCTTGCTGAACGAAGAGAGACATCATCGGCCTGTAAGATTTGCAGTGATTAGTGATGGAGGAGGGGGTTTGCCCTCCCAAATATACTGTGTATATCATATTCATTTCTATATTAGTGTCTGCCAACGAGAAATAAGGAACAAAGGGAAAACCCACTTACATCATCATTCAGCAGAACTGACGACAGCTCGTAACAGAGCGAGCACAAATCCGGGAACCAAATTGGGTATTGGGCCTGTCCCGGTTCCTGGATAAAGGGACTGGATCAGTGAACATGAGACCGGCAGAGGTCATGCCCAACGGGGTCGCTGAACGAGGCAGAGCATCCTTCAGCAGTACAACGGGCCTTCTGTAAAAGAAAGGAGACATGAGTCTGGTGTTGCTTGAAACTCTGATAAGGGATAAAAAAGGGATTTTGACGAAGGAAAAATCTATTTCTGGGGAGAGACCTGTGGCGCCCGGTGAAAAGTCCTTCTTGTATATCTTTTCTGATAAAACCTTCCAATTATACCAGAGAAAGATAAAAGCATGGAATGCTGAGGTTACAACCCTCGCGCGAGCACCTTTTGGGTGTCGTGTATAAAGCAAAGGCGCGTGAAATCCACTATTCACAGGTTGTCTTCCATTTAGTTAATTCCTTCGTCAAAGGGATGGGCCGATACAGAGGCCCTAGACACACCCCCATCGCCGCACCACCCACGCCACGACGCGAGCGCCATCTGAACAACATCCTTCTTTTTGGAATACAAAGTGTTGAATTGTTTTGTTGTGCTCTCGGTCTTTTTTATCTATCGTGGATTTATTTTGTCATGTTCGAAGCTCCATCTTCACACATTCCAATGTTAAGTACCATAGTTTGTTTTGACAGTATTTTATTGTACCGGCCTGGCCTTATGCCTTTAGAACCGTTATTATTTTTATTTTTTTTTTTTGTGTATTTATACTCATGGTACTTTTTGCTAGTAAGTCCAGCCTACGATCGAGATAGCGATTTAGCTTTGTATTTGTTTAGTGCCTGCCCCTCCGAGGCGTTCGTCACTCGACTGTGCTATTTTTTTTTTTTAAGTTTTAGCAGTTGCTATTATTTTAGAGTTCCGGCACTCACTGAATTCCCTAAGCACCCATATTGCATTGACCAAACAACTGAATATTAACTTTAAGTTGATACCGCCCCATACCATTGTAGGCACTTTAATATTCAATTGTCTGTATATTTGTAATGCACCCAATGTCTGTTAATGACATAAGGATAATTAACTTCAAGCAATCCGCCGACCTCCAAGGGTCGGGGAAGCAGTGACATGCCCTTAAAATAAATATAAACACCAACCTTAGCTAAAGGCAAGGCAAATATAAGTGTGAAGTGTATGGGCGACCTCCGGTGAGGCCGGAGCGTAATGAAATGTCCTGAATAAAGGAGCCTTAGCTAATTAGCTAAGGCAACTATAAGTGTGAAGTGTTTGGGCAACCTCCGGTGACGCCGGAGGATAATGAGATGCCCTGAATAATTCAATTGTGGCTAATAATTCAATTGTGAAAGATAAAAAGCTAAGCCACAGCTAAAGTCTAAAGCTTAGATTATAGTAAAGCGTATTTACGATCTCCGGTGAGGCCGGAGGGAGAAGAAAGGTCCTGAATAATTATTGTGAATAACAAACACAGTTGTAATAACAAAGGCTATTGTGGATATGGCCGTGGCCTGAGACCGAAGTAAGGGCCACCGGAGGGTTGTATCTAAACAATATGAAGCCCGTCCCATGTAGTAAACAATATAAATATAACAATAGAACGAAAGTTATTGAGAATCCCTCATGGCGGAGTATAACTCAAGGCGGAGTGGAAAACGTTCATAACTACTCCCGAGCCGTAACGGGGAGAGGACGAAACACGGACCAAAATAACGCTAACAATTGAAAAGTCACGAAAAATAAATAACTCGTAAGTTATCATCCACCCAGAGGGGGAGAGGTGAGGGAGAGAGAACCCGCTGAACGCACAAAACGGAAAACGGGAAATCCGCTCCCCCACCGGAGCTAAGAAAGAAAACGAGAGAAAGGGGTAACTCGTGACTGCGAACAGAAAACGGGGACCCCAAGCTCTCGCTCTCTTAAACACAAAAACAGGACTAAAAAACAAACAACACTATTATAAACGTATAAAATAAATCTGTACATCCATAAAACACTACGATCGAAGAATAGCAACTGCTAAAACTTAAAATAAACAGCACAGTCGAGTGACGAACGCCTCGGAGGTGCGGGTACTAAACAAATACAAAGCTAAATCGCTATCTCGATCGTAGGCTGGACTTACTAGCAAAAAGTACCATGAGCATAAATACACAAAAAAAAATAAAAATAAAAATAATAATGGTTCTAAAGGCATAAGGCCAGGGACTTAACCAAGAACCTAAGTGACAGAGTACTAAACAGGCAGACAAAGATGAATTCCCAAACAAGTGAACAAACAATGGCCGCCATGAAAGGCCAGACGGGAATAATAAAACAGACTATACTGGATATAAAACAAAAGCCCGGTACAATAAAATACTGTCAAAACAAACTATGGTACTTAACATTGGAATGTGTGAAGATGGAGCTTCGGACATGACAAAATAAATCCACGATTGATAAAAAAGACCGAGAGCACAACAAAACAATTCAACACTTTGTATTCCAAAAAGAAGGATGTTGTTCAGATGGCGCTCGCGTCGTGGCGTGGGTGGTGCGGCGACGGGGGTGTGTCTAGGGCCTTTGTATCGGCCCATCCCTTTGACGAGGGAATTAACTAAATGGAAGACAACCTGTGAATAGTGGATTTCACACGCCTTTGCTTTATACACGACACCCAAAAGGTGCTCGCGCGAGGGTTGTAACCTCAGCATTCCATGCTTTTATCTTTCTCTGGTATAATTGGAAGGTTTTATCAGAAAAGATATACAAGAAGGACTTTTCACCGGGCGCCACAGGTCGACCCAGAAAACATAATGTGAAAAGAGGAGGGAAATTTTACTAATTTTGTTGATCCAAGAATTATCCTAGAAGCTTTCAAAGTTTTCGATTCCAGTAACCCTTTGGTCTTAAAGATTTTAGAGTGGCTTTTTATTATTGGAATGAGAGGTATAACAATTTGATTTTGTTGGGTTTCAGCACACGTTGGTGTGTCTGGGAATGAGAAGGCAGATTTACTAGCAAAGAATGCTACAGCTGAGTTGCCACCAAGGAGATATCCCATCCTCTTTAATGATTTATTACCTAATATGAAGAATTTGTCTTATAATAATTAGAAAATGCATATGGATAGTTTAGAAGGAAATATGATGAGATAAATAACAAATTTTGCATCTCCTTGGGGTTTAACATGATGCCTCAAAAGTAGGAGACTACTCTTTGTCGTCTCCACGTTGGTCACACTCCGTTTACAGACAAGTTTCTGATGACTGACCAACACCTGCCATGTTTATTAGGTAGTAGGTTGGCCAGGGCACCAACCACCCGTTGAAATACTACCGCTAGAGAGTTATGGGGTCTTTTGACTGGCCAGACAGTACAGTGATCCCTCGTTTATCGCGGTAGATAGGTTCCAGACCCGACCGCGATAGGTGAAAATCCGCGAAGTAGTGACACCATATTTACGTATTTATTTAACATGTATATTCAGACTTTTAAAACCTTCCCTTGTACGTAGTACTGTTAACAAACTACCCTTTAATGTACAGAACACTTGATGCATGTACTACAGTACCCCAAACTAAAACAGGCACAAATATTAAAGGCGATTTTATATCATGCGTTTCCTAAACACGCCAAAAAGCACGATAAAAAATGGCAACCAATGTTTTGTTTACGTTTATCTCTGATCATAATGAAGAAACAAACGCATTTAGTGTACACATCTGTGTATAGGTTAGTTTTTGCACCGATTATATTGATTATACAGTACGTTGATTTTGTTATTACCAATGTTTTACTTAATTTTTCTTAGAACTTCCAAATGAAATTTTTTTCTTTATGACGCCGCCTGGAACGGCGGCGTCATAAAGTACGCTCCATCTTCGATCGTAATAAACAAACGAAGGCATTTAACGTGCATTATGAAAGTGACAAATAATGATATTACAGTAAAAGCTTTTAGAAAATATGTTATTACAAATATTATTTACCGTATCTATATAAAATCATACATACGTAGCAAAGCAGGAAAACAATTTACGAGAGAGCGAGAGAGAGAGAGAGAGAGAGAGAGAGAGAGAGAGAGAGAGAGAGAGAGAGAGAGAGAGAGTTGTTTTACATACGTAAATGTAAATTAAAAAAAAAATAGCCCCATTTCATATAAAATAGGTTATTTCAAATATTTTTATTTTATCATATTACAGTAGTCTGTATAATACTGTAAAGTTCAGTACAGTATGTTGTTTTTGGTCGTGGTGATGAAATTCTCACGAAACAAAAACACGGCATTCGATTACCACAGCTGATTCATCTCTCTCTCTCTCTCTCTCTCTCTCTCTCTCTCTCTCTCTCTCTCTCTCTCTCTCTCTCTTCGTGTTATACAATACTTACATATAGATGAAGAAACTAAAATTAGTTTTCTTAGTGTCAATTAAATACGAAACGAAAAAATTATGCCGAGTTTACATCCATTTCAATCGTTGCTAAAAATACGGCATCCGATTTCATCAGCAAACCACTATTTTTTGGGAAACATCATTTTATTCTAGAAAATTGCTACTCTTTTAAATAGTTAATTGCACATTAAGAAAGCGTGTACTTTTGTTTTTAAATTTCAGGTGTATTTTAAAAATCGAGTATTGTTGACTTCTTTTTGTTTTACTTTTGGTTGTGATCAGATCAGCTGACGTCTAGCTGCCGCTCTTGAGAGCATACGAATACACTAACAAAGTATCGTTTATATCATTTCTTAACTTATTCAAACCGTCTATACAGTTGATATTACATAAGGACCAATGTGTTATAACCTATCAAATTTTTTTGTTTATTACATTTAAAAAAACACATACACTCACTCTCTCTCTCTCTCTCTCTCTCTCTCTCTCTCTCTCTCTCTCTCTCTCTCTCTCTCTCTCTCTCTCTCTCTCTGTGGGCTACTTTTCACTACCTCCCATTCCTTACCCCTCTCTATCTCTCTACAAATGATATCTTTGTTGCTCCTCAAAGTTTCATTTATATTGGAAATCAATCATGATTCAATTTTCCTTACTTTCTCCAATCTCGCACCATCAGTCACATCTTGGTATTTTCGAAATTTCCGGAAAATCCGTGATATATGTATATACATGCGTTATGAAAAAAATCCGCGAAGTGGTGATTCCGCGATAGTCGAACCGTGAAGTAGCGAGGGATCACTGTACTACATTGGATCTTTCTCTCTGGTTACAGTTCATTTTCCCTTTGCCTACACATACACAGCGAATAGTCTCACATATTCTTTACTTATTCTCCTCTGTCCTCATACACCTGACAACACTGAGATTACCAAACATTTATTCTCCACCCAATGGGTGACTACACTGTAATTGTTCAGTGACAAATTTCCTCTTGTTAAGGGTAGAAGAGACTCTTTAGCTATGTTCAGCAGCTCTTCTAAGAGAAGGACACTCCAAAATCAAACCATTGTTCTCTAGTCTTGGGTAGTGCCATAGCCTCTGTACCATGGTCTTCCACTATCTTGAGTTAGAGTTCTCTTGCTTGAGGGTATACTCAGGCACACTGTTCTGTCTTGTTTCTCTTCCTAGTGTTTTGTTGAAAGTTTTTATAATTTATATAGGAGATATTTATTTTAATGTTGTTACTGTTCTAAAAAGTTTTATTTTTCCTTATTTCCTTTCCTCACTGGGCTATTTTCCCTGTTGGAGCCCCTGGGCTTATAGCATCCTGCTTTTCCAACTAGGGTTGTAGCTTAGCAAGTAATAATAATAATGATAACGTTGTGACAACTGTTTGTTATCCCTGACAGTGAGGTGAGGCACTTGTTGAATGAATGTCTCACTTCTAGCAACCTAAGAAATAGGTATCTATTTGAGGCTCAAGGTGAGGATGGCATATTCATTCTTGCCAATATTTTTGGACATGTCTTACTATGCTAGTGGTATTTCTTGATAAATTTTAGCAGTTCTGAAAACTTTGGTTTTAAGTTTTAAATTGAATTTTCTTCTAACAAATGATATTGGCATTGATGACTGTGGTTGTCAGGATGCCAGAAAACTCCAAATTAATCAATTCCTTTTTAATCTTTACAGATATATGTACTACTATTTTATTTTGATTTCATATTTTGGGGTAACATATTTAATCATGTATGGATCTCACTACATTATAAATTACTCAGATAAGCACAAGTAAACCAAACTAATTATCGTTCCCATTTTGAGAGTTGAAGCTCTGTTATTATGGAGTGAATATTATCATAACTTTCATGAAACATTTACCTTTAGGAGGGATTATTGCTGTAATTAAATATTTTTGGAATATAGGTCCTGTAATATCTGCAGAAAATATATTGACTAGACTTTGAGTATTAGGTGGATTCTTGTTTTATTCTAATTTGTACATTATATCTGTCCTAGGGTTGTTTTCAAGCTTCTGTTTTTCATAGCAAAGGAACTTTTAATCTAGTATATAGTGTATATGTAGATCTTTCTACATGTGATTCTTTATGGATAGTTTTTTTTTTTTTTTTTTTTGGGGGGGGGGGGAAGAGACTATCCCTCTCTTAAATTCTCAATGGGCTGGTTTACCATACAGTGATCTGTATTATTATTTCTTTTCATGGTACCAGTGAGAGTGGGAAATTATTAGAATAGTGAGGTAAAATTTATTTGGTTTTGAATAATGTTAGGTTGTTTGGTTTTAGGATTACTACTTTCCCACCTCTGTTAGTGGAATAGTCTACATCATGACTTGCAGGTAAGATTCCTCATCTAACAAGATTTTAATGATAAGATTTATTTTTATACTAACCTGTGAGTATATACAGCTCCCTCCTCCCTACTTATATGGTCTTTGGTCTTTTGGCATTTGGTTACAGGTCTTGCACAACTTTGATATTATGTGGTCACAGGATAAGGATGGACTACTGAACCAATGGGTGCAGGTTCAGCCTCACAGTGAATTACAATGATTTTGCACTATGCAGTCCCTAGTGGGCTGAGGGTATAGTGTTGAGGGAGAAAATCTTTAATTTTTATTTTCAAGTTTGATTTTACCTTTTTTATATATTAGCATTACTACTCAAAATAATATATTTTTTAATATTCCCTGCCATCTTGTTTTTTCAAAAAGTTTAATAATTTATGAAGACTATTGGAAAATTATCAATCATTTAGTGAATGATTTGAGATGTGCCTTATTTTGTCTACTTTTGTGCTGCTAATGCCCAAAAGGGTTATTTCTTAGGCATCTTTTCTTTTTGTAGGTCTAAAGCCACATCCTCAAACAACTGTTGGCCCACAAGATCTTGTTTTTCAAAGAAAACCTTCCACAAGAAAGCAGCACAGGCACAGCAAAGCTACAATCCATTCTCTGTGCCTTTCAATTTTACTGGATTTTCTGGATATCCAGTGCCAACTCCTAACATTTATGGAAGCATTTCTGATCCAAGCATTCAGAGTAATATAGAAAACACCCATGAAAGCTTTAGTATACAACATGGTAATGCATATCCTGCTACAACTGAACCAGTGCAGTCTCCTAATCTGTTTGTAGGTCATCTGCCGAATAGGGAAACTCCTGCTATTTTTCAAGATGGTTTACAAGATTCAGACACCTCATGTCAGACTAAAGTTTTACATATTGATAATGTATATGATGTCCCTGAAAATTCCTTTAGTTCCTTCCAGAATGCAGTTCAGCAATATTGTGGTGGTGGTGATGATGATGATGATGATGATGATGATGATGATGATGACTGTGGAGTGAAAACACATCCTGACCAGAGAGAGATTATGGAAACTGATTTTGAGAAAATCTCCACCACAAAGAATTTGAAAAAACTCTTTGCAAAGAAAGATGAATGTGTGCCTTCTCCAAAAGCTCCTTCTGAAGTACCATCACCAGACACTCAGAGTTGTAGCACACCAGATATTTCAGAAAATTCCTTACCTAAGAATGGTAGTTCAGATGATTCTGGCATTGCACCCCATTTCCAATCATACACAATCAGTCATGAAGAATATGAAGCAATGGAAAATGCTGAAAGTACAGTAACAACATCACTGCAGAAATGTTTGCCTAAGCAAGAAGTTCTTTGTCAAGTATATCCTGTCAAGAAAGTAATAACTCAAAATGCAAATCCTTGTGCATTCCATAGCTCTTTTAGTGAGAAAGTACAAGATACAGAAATTAAGGACCTTGATAGAAATGGCACTGCAGTACCTTATAAATATCATTTTGAGGCTGTTCATGATCCTAACGTATATGAATCATATGGAGATGGTAGTAATTCATATAACTTTGTGAATCCTGCTTATCAAAAGGAGTCCTGCATTATTTATGGTAACACAGACAAGTCATATAGTGAATTTAGTTACTTTCCAAATCGTGCAAACAATGATACCATCATGGATATTCCTGTGAATAAATCTCATGATTGTGGAGTTAATACTTCTGCTTCAACTGTACTTTTGAACCCAATTACATTGCTTGCAGAAACAGAGGAGTGTGACGATGAAGGATTTCCCGTTGATGACTGTAGCAAAGATAGTGTTGAATTTAGCACTTTAGATCTTGATATGTTGCGTGACACTATTAAAAGTCAGATTTTGTGAAGGCATGAATTTCAAGTGTGCCATTCACAAAGTTTATTTAACCTTTCACCTGGAGTTATTAATTATATAGTTTACAGAAAATGTTTGTACTGTACTGTATATTCTTCTTTTTGTTATACCTCTGATAAATAGTTTTAATGTTTTTTAGTTATATTTTGTTTTGTATTTCATGTCTTAAGATCTTTTATGTTAGTGGTGAATTTCTTATTTTACTGTTTTTGTACTTGATTATTTTACAGATCTTATATTTTATGTTAACAGTATCAAGCTGAAATCGTGTAATCTATAGAAATTAATGAAGATGTGATTATAATTTGGCAGTTCTATTTTTGAAATATTATACTGTGTTCTGTGATGGTACATACAAAAAGTATATACAAAAAGTATTTAAAGGATAAACTTAATTTGTTAAAAAGTTATATTGCCAAGTAATATTATTTTATTTTCATATTCAATTTAAAATCTTTCTAATTTTCACCAGATATGTGACTTAATTGATAATGTTATGCCATAAATAGATTATATACCGGATTCAAGTGAAAGACTGCTTGTTTGCAACTTTGGGTTTTTCTTTGGATGATGTGTTCTGGAGCAGAATGTTTTTTTTCAAGAAATGAACTATATCTGCAGTTATTTTATATTATTTGTAGTGATTTAGAAATTAAAAGACATGGATCTTTGAAAATAATAAACCACCACTGCTTGTTCATCTTAATTAATTGTTTACCAGAGTCTTTATTTTGAATTATTAATGTTACATTTTGCTGTTTTGTTGCATTGTAATATAATGTTTAAACTGAAAAGTTAAGTGTTTTATTTCTAATTTAAAAGGGCTCTAGACTTTTGTTACAGCTGACCTATTGTCTGTGAAATGTGCATCCAGTTTTTTTAGTATCTTAAGTACAAATTTTGATAAACTCAAAGTATTTTCCCATCTTCATATTCTAACTTGGGATTCCATACCTAGGTGACAATGGTGTACTAGCAAGGCATTGAGAAAGATGGGTTTCCTTTTGTCAAAACACTGAAATGACCATTCAAACAAACTATGCAATTAAACTATTTTGCTCTCACATGTGGTTCAAATGATTTACTTGAAATGCAGACCAATTGGAAATTGACTAATGCAAAATTCTTAAGATATGGCCAAAACATAACTCTTAGTTCAATAAATGTCCACTTAACATTCATAACCACAAATTCAAATCATCAATGATGGGGAGTGAAAGCGCAGTTGGAGAAACTATATTAAAACTAAGAATTAGAAGTTTCATACATTAAAACATTCACTATTGAGTTATGAAGTTCCTTGTCAAATCATCATCAATAATACTTATTGATTGCTTACCTGTAAACATATATACTCTACAGTATTCTAATTAATGAGAATATTTCATCTTTGTCAATATCTCCATGCTTGGTAGGCATTATTAAGAAAGCATTTATAGAATTGCTTTTATTGATGAAAGCCTTTATGTGTATTAAATGGCTGGCGCAAGACTTGTTGTAAACATTAGCAAAATATCATAAGCAATTAAATACAAACTTACGAGCTTTAGATTGTAATTGCACTGAAGGATTGTATCTTATTCCTCAGGGTGAACTAAGAGAACTGTACTATTAATGAAGTAGTCTTGATAGGATTGAGTACTGAAGCACACTTGTAAGAGCATTTAAGATAACTTGCAAAAACAGTCATGCACTTACAGATGGCAAGGTGTTACATGGTACGTGAAGCTCTGATGCTTTAAGGCTTTACCAAAGCTCTTGCTTTTATAACAGACATACGCATAACTTGCATCACATTCAAGACATATACATAAGTTTTATCCCCCTTTAATTGACTCATTGTACAAACAAACTTGTAAATCTAATCTTTAAGGTTTCCCTGCATTCATCCTAACAGAAAAATAGCATAAAGCCCCTCAGAAGAAGCATACTGACAGGTATCCAACTGCTTGAGTTATCTCTTATGAGACGATGGTCAGACTTCAGTTGCTTGCATGGTTGTAGATGGTTGTCATTGATTGTGCAAGCATATACTCTGTTATTGCTTTGATATTTGTCCTTGGAGACTACATAGATTAACCTCAAAAGAGTGAGTTTGACTTTGGAGAAACCTTATTTTAGGGAGGTGCTGTGTGGTCTTCATGATGCTCCCTCCTCACTAGCCCCATTTAGGAAAGGAGGACAAAGGACTCTCACCGAGTAAAAGAGATGGTGCCTAGGTGCAAGCTAGTGCACAGGTAGCATTGTCTCCAGTAATGGTGGTGGTCCTCACGGATGTGTCATCGAATGCCAGATTATGTCATCATTGAAGGTGCTGTTTGGAGTTGAATAGAGCCTGAACTCAAGGATCTCCTTTATACACATATAGTCCATGCTTTGCTTGTTGAAACAACGGCTCTAGAGCAGGGGAGACTTTTTTTCTTTTTGATATTTTAAGTCATATTCGATTCCCTTTTCTAGCCTTTTACAAATAGGCCCTAGGAGACCACATTAGCACCTTGCTTAAAATATTTTTTTTTTTCTATTTTCTTTAATCAAAATTACTTTGAGATAACAAAATAAAGAAACAATTTTTAGGGATTAGTTCTACTGTCCAACACTTTTGAAGGCCCTATTACCCTTTCATAGACTCGAATTCTTCTACCAATATGACCAGACTCCCAAATATCCAGTTCCTACCATATCATAATGGATAGTACCACCATGATTAGAGGTGCTCAAGTGTAAGCCATACCCACTTGATTGGACTGAGAGCATTACAAAACTATAATCATCCTCACTCTTCTGAGGAGCTGGTAAACTGAACAGAATGCAGAGTACCATCTTTAAAAACCAGCCCACCCCAGGAATAAAACAGCCAGTTTTTTAAGAGATAGTTCCATATATCAATATGGGAATATTGACATTATTATTATTATTATTATTAACCCTTTTACCCCCACCATAAGGTTAAATTTCGAGCACATTTTGCTATATAATTATTTTTCAATATTAAACTTAGCCGGTGATTATATAAGCTGCAACTCTGTTGCTCGACAAAAAACTCTACGTTAAAAATCTGCCAGCAATCGCTATACAGGTAGGGGGTGTACATCAACAGCGCCATCTGTCGGGCAGGTACTCAGTACTCAATGTAAACACAGAACTCAATTTTCTCTCTGTCGGGCTACCGGCAAGACCTACTAATTCGCTGTGCTAACTGGATTTGTTTTCACAACTATTGGTGAAGTACACTATTCTAGTTTTGAGCTTTCGCTATGCAGGTGTTTTATCTTCATCTCAAAACTTGAACTCGTTTTGGATAGATTTAATTATGGTGACAAAGATAGTATGGACTTTCTTTCACTTTTAAATGGCCGACCCTTCCCTTAGACGGAAGTATGTTTAGGCTTTTAGTAATTATATCACGTTATAGATTTTCCTCTATATATTTTATATCTCTCCGCCTTTATTAGGCCTCTTCGATTAACTTTCCATTTTTTATAAACATATAAAGATAAATTTTAATGCTTTGTTTATATAGAACTTTCCTGAGAGTAGGCGGTCCTAACTTGGAAACCGAAGTTAATCAACGTTGAGCCCTTTATATCGTCTTTAGCTTTTAAAGAGCAAAGGATTTAAAACTTTTTAAATGTAATTTTTTATGAAAGAATTTCTTTGATAGTCTTCGTACTGTTTTCAAAGATGAACTAACGTTTAGTTTTTTATGCTACGCAGTTGTTGACGTTCAGGACGTTCAACATGCGCTCTATCGTTACGATAGAGAGAAAGTGTATCACGGTTTCACTTTGCAGTAAGAGTAAATCGATTCTGACGTTTTGTTCATTCTTTCTTAGCTTAAATGTTTTAAATTCTAATTTAAAGGAACTTTTTATTTGAAAAACCTTTCAGTTTTTTCCTTTAGTCAAATAACATGTTTTTTTTTGACGATATATAATTGGGCTCTTCTCTTAGGTGGGAAATCAAGAGAGAGAGAGAGAGAGAGATAGAGATGGAGGGAGAGAGAGGAGAGAAAACGTTCCGTTCAAGCGGGTAATGTTGTTCTCGTGTTACTCACGTCCCTAGTCGCTGTACGGGGAAGAAGGATAAAACGTTTTTAGGTTTTTATTCTCGTCCCCAGGCTATGTGCGGTGAGAGATTGAAAACGTAGTTATATGAACTAGTGTTTAGTCTCTTTCCCAGCCACTGATTTTTTTTTTATCTTAAAATATGTTTTCTGTTTTTTGCTGGTATTATGAGCTTGCATTATACGACTAATTTTGCAATTACTACCTTTTAATGAAGGGTAGAATTGCGTGTTTCAGGTAGAAATAAGTGCAAAACAGAAAATCGAAGTGATAAAGTGATATGCGCAAAGTGTTACAGTGTTGCGTCCGAGGCGCAAAGTGTTACAGTGTTGCGTCCGAGGGTTCGTCTGTTCGTGCCTGTCGTTCACCTAGTCCGGGACCTCTTGCAAGCTCCCAAGCCCAGGGGAGAAGTAATGTCAAACGACTTATGGGTTCGAGAGGCCTTGACCAACGAACAGACGTTTTCCCTCTATGGTATCGGGTGTATCTTACCAAGATCTCCCCTACCATAAGACGAGAGAGACGTTGTTTCTCCTCGCCATCCGTAGGCTTTTCGCATAAGAAACCTGTCACAAGGTTTCGGAGCCCTTAAGCGAAAGTCAGTCCTTTCAGGACAGGTCCAGCGTCCTGGTTACAGCCATTAGGACAGCTCTGACCCTATGCAGTCATCGGATAACTGCTCGCCGCCTAACAAAAGCGTAACACAGACTCCGAGAGTCTTTTTTTGTAGGCAAAGTGTTGCGGTCACAGACGTTACCCTCGTCTATTACCACAACCATTTCCGTTGATCCTTAAGGGGTTGTATGGCAAAACATGCAGTATATGCTTGCCTCCCTTATGGAAGACTATTCTGCCGATTAGTCCGTTGAGTCTAGCCGTTTATCTCATCGATATCCTGGCTTTCAGCCAACCTAACGTTCCTTTGTGCTTACTGTTGACGTTGGCGTAGCTTAGTCACGTCAGTCAGGTTGTTTAGAACCACACTCGATGCGGTCTCGTGTGGTTTTTCAGCCGCATTTGGACGTTAGGCCACTGGCTGATGCTCCTGTTGACGTTCAAGACGTTCACTAACAATCGGAGTTGACTTGTTTTGACGCTGTGCGTCAACCTCCGCATTCTAGAGTTGTTTTGACTGCTCAGTCTAGGCAGTCAAAGCAGTCTCGAGTGGACGCTGTGCGTCCTCACGCACCGGTTGTGGTTGACAGTTCAGTTGTTGACAGTTCACAGACTGTCAAGCAGTTACATGACGTTGCGTTCTGGTCCGCTACTAATGCACCAGTAAGAGACTCGGCTTTTATCGGACAAGGTTCCTGTAGATGAGGAAGTTGCTGTTCTCCCTCCTACTGATATTCCCTTGAGGACTCTGTCAGATGGAGAGGAGCCTAAAGCTGCTTAGCCTCCTATGGACTTTAATTAAATCATGATGATTTTTTTAAGGATCTTCGTCCGGATCTTTTTGTAACTGCTGCTCCTCGTTCGCCTAAACGTCAGAGCTTACACTAGGCCTACCTACTTCGAAGCCGTTGTTTTTAAGCTAGTGAGTGCTCTCTCGCTCTCCTAGAGAGCGTTACGTTGGCTAGGCGACTGGTTTTTCACCAGGAGGAGTTTGGGGGATACAGCCTTTGCTTTCCCTTCTTTTAAACTGGTTTATAGAGCGAGAGTCTGATATGACACGAGAGAAGTTCTCGGCTTGGGAGTTCATGCCTCTGCCCAGATAGACTTCTCAATTCTGGTAGACTCTCCCTGGCGCCTAGCCAGGAGACGCTCCAAGTTGTTTACAGTTCAACTTCACAGCTGTTGTCGAGCCTTTGAAGTTTTGCTGTACTATTATGTCACGCATAACAAGGCTTTCAGGGATGGTAAACGGTTCCGCCTCAGTCGCTAACCCCGTCTGTTGCCACACCTGCTCCCGTAGACCCTAAATGGGATTTGCTGCAAGACATGCAGTCCAAGCTTGCGTCCTTGATAGAGGACTTAAATGCAGAGAAGAACCTTCTGGTCAACAACCTTCCAACCGGTCGGTTGTGCGCCCTGTTGACGCTGAGGTAACCTACTTGCGTCTGCCAGTTGAGGTGGTTACTCCACCGATGCGACCCAGTGTGGGTTGCCAGCCGCACGTTGACATTAAGCGACGCTCGGAGGTGGTTTTTGACGTTCAGGACGTTCAACAACCAGCAGAGGTGACTTGTTTTGACGCAGTGCGTCAACCTCAGCAACCCGGTAGGGTGTTGACTTCACAACCCAGACGGTCTAGACAGTCTCGGGTTGACGCTGTGCTTCCTCGCACACTCATGGTTGTTGACAGTTCACAGACTGTGCAGCAGTTCCATGATATTGCGTCTGGCTCCGTCACGCATCCACCAGTGCGACCGGATTCAGCGAGCCAGACGTTACCCACTCCGTTGCCGTTTCCTCATCAGTTTCGGATAAGGAACCCTCTGATGAGGACGTTGCTGAACAACAAGACGATCAGCCCCCAGCCCTGCTATCCATCCAGAAGATGCTGAAGAAGGAACGCTGCTCAGTCAGGCTGTGGATGAGTCTGGTAGGGACACTGTCATCCGTGGATCAATTTGTGTCACTAGGAAGACTACACCTCCGTCCTCTTCAATACCATCTAGCTTTTCACTGGAAAAAGGACAAGACGCTAGAAGCGGTCTCGATCCCGTTTTCCGAAAAGATAAAGTCTTGTCTGACTTGGTAAAAGGACAATATCAACCTAAGAGAGGGTCTTCCCCTGGCTGTTCAGACTCCCAACCACGTTCTCTTCTCGGACGCATCGGACGTAGGCTGGGGTGCGACATTAGACGGTCGGGAATGCTCGGGGATATGGAACTCGAGTCAAAGGACAATGCATTTCAACTGCAAGGAGCTACTGGCAGTACGTCTGGCCTGGAAAAGCTTCAGGTCTCTCCTTCAAGGCAAAGTGGTGGAGGTGAACTCGGACAACACCACGGCTTTGGCGTACATCTCCAAGCAAGGAGGGACCTACTCTCTGACGTTGTACGAGATCGCAAGGGACCTCCTCACCTGGTCAAAAGGTCTAGACATATCACTAGTAACGAGGTTCATCCAAGGCAACTTGAATGTCATGGCAGATTGTCTCAGTCGGAAGGGACAAATAATTCCAACAGAATGGACCCTCCACAAGGATGTATGCAAGAGACTTTGGGCCACCTGGGGCCAGCCAACCATAGATCTCTTCGCAACCTCGATGACCAAGAGGCTCCCAATATTTTGCTCACCAATCCCGGACCCAGCAGCAGTTCATATAGATGCCTTTCTCCTAGATTGGTCACATCTAGATCTATATGCATTCCCTCCGTTCAAGATTGTCAACAAGGTACTGCAGAAGTTCGCCTCTCACGAAGGGACAAGGTTGACGCCAGTTGCTTCCCTCTGGCCCGCGAGAGAATGGTTCACAGAGGTACTTCGATGGCTAGTAGACGTTCCCAGAACACTTCCCCTAAGGGTGGACCTTCTACGTCAGCCACACGTAAAGAAGGTACACCAAGGCCTCCACGCTCTTTGTCTGACTGCCTTCAGACTATCGAAAGAATCTTGAGAGCTAGAAGCTTTTCGAAGGAGGCAGCCAGAGCGATTGCTAGAGCAAGGAGAACATCCACCCTTAGAGTCTACCAATCGAAGTGGGAAATCTTCCGAAACTGGTGCAAGTCAGTATCCGTATCCTCGACCAGTACCTCTGTAACTCAAATAGCTGACTTCCTCTTATATCTGAGGAAAGAACAATCTCTTTCAGCTCCCTCTATCAAGGGTTACAGAAGCATGTTGGCATCAGTCTTCCGTCACAGAGGCTTAGATCTTTCCAACAATAAAGATCTACAGGACCTCCTTAAGTCTTTTGAGACCACGAAGGAGCGTCGTTTGGTTACACCTGGTTGGAATTTAGACGTGGTACTAAGATTCCTTATGTCAGACAGGTTTGAACCGCTACAATCAGCCTCCCTGAAAGATCTCACCTTAAAGACTTTTCCTGGTATGCTTAGCCACAGCTAAAAGAGTCAGTGAGATTCATGCCTTCAGCAAGAACATCGGATTCTCATCCAAAACGGCTACATGTTCTACAACTTGGTTTTCTAGCCAAAACGAGCTGCCTTCTCGGCCTTGGCCAATATCGTTCGATATTCCAAACTTATCGTATGGTTGGAAATGAACTAGAAAGAATCTTATGCCCTGTAAGAGCTCTTAAGTTCTATTTAAAACGAACTAAACCTTTACGAGGCCCGTCTGAAGCTTTATGGTGTTCAGTTAAGAAACCATCTTTGCCTATGTCAAAGAATGCTTTATCCTATTTTATCAGACTGTTAATACGAGAAGCTCATTCCCATCTGAATGAGGAAGACCAAGCTTTGCTGAAGGTAAGGACACACGAAGTTAGAGCTGTCGCAACTTCCGTGGCCTTTAAACAAAATAGATCTCTGCAAAGTATAATTGACGCAACCTATTGGAAAAGCAAGTCAGTGTTCGCGTCTTTTCATCTTAAGAATGTCCAGTCTCTTAACGAGAACTGCTACACTCTGGGACCATTCGTAGCAACGAGTGCAGTAGTGGGTGAGGGCTCAACCACTACAATTCCCTAATTCCATAACCTTTTTAATCTTTCTCTTGAAATGTTTTATTATTGTTTTTGGGTTGTCCGGAAGGCTAAGAAGCCTTTCGCATCCTACTTGATTTGGCGGGTGGTCAAAGTCATTTCTTGAGAAGCGCCTAGATTAGAGGTTTTGATGAGGTCCTGTTGTATGGGTTGCAACCCTTGATACTTCAGCTCCTAGGGGTCGCTCAGCATCCTAAGAGGATCGCGAGGCTCCGTAAGGAAGACGTACTTAAAAAGGCAGAGTAATTGTTCAAGTCGACTTCCTTACCAGGTACTTATTTATTTTATGTTTGTTATTTTGAATAACTGCTAAAATGAAATAAAAAAATCCTTAGCTCATAATAATGTAAACAATTATTGCTGGTCTCTACCCACCCCCCTGGGTGTGAATCAGCTTATATAATCACCGGCTAAGTTTAATATTGAAAAATGTTATTTTTATAATAAAATAAATTTTTGAATATACTTACCCGGTGATTATATATTAAAGGACCCTCCCTTCCTCCCCAATAGAGACCCAGTGGACCGAGGAGAAAATTGAGTTCTGTGTTTACATTGAGTACTGAGTACCTGCCCGACAGATGGCGCTGTTGATGTACACCCACTACCTGTATAGCGATCGCTGGCGGATTTTTAACTTAGAGTTTTCTGTCGAGCAACAGAGTTGCAGCTTATATAATCACCGGGTAAGTATATTCAAAAATTTATTTTATTATAAAAATAACATTTTAAATTGCTCTAAAAAGCTTAATTTTTGTCCTAGAGAGGTCAGGTTGGTCTCATTCTTTTGGAAAATGCCTGAAGTTTCTCATAAAATTATCAAAAATATGTAAAATTATGTAATTAACAGTGTTTTGCAAGAACGTACCGGTACGTCCTTTGGGTGTGAAAGGGTTAATATTATTATTATTAATATTGTTATTATTATTGTCAGGGCATGAATGAGAGACAACTGAGAACTAACATGTTCATTAAGGAGTGTGGACGGCAAAGTAGTGCCTGGGTCGAGCAGCGACCTCTGCACTCGCAAAGGTTAAGTGTGACTGGCGATTTGTGTTTCATTTACATATTTACATGGAGATTGCAAAGCAACAAATATAAAAAAACATGATATATACATCGGCCGAAAGGCTAAAAAATTCTATATGCAAAGATATGTACAAATATCCCTTGATGAGTACTGGGTGAATATGTGTATGTACCACGGATTCGGCGGGGTGAAGTCTGGAAAGACAAAGCCTATATATCGTTATCATTATTAATATTATTATAATCATCATCATCATGATTATCACCATTATTATTATTATTATTATTACTAGCTAAGCTACAACCCTAGTTGGAAAAGCAAGATGTTATAAGCCCAGGGGCTCCAACAGGGAAAAATAGCCCAGTGAGGAAAGGAAATAACGAAGTAAACAATATAAGAAGTAATGAAAATAAAATAAAATATTTTAAAAACAACAACATTAAAACAGATATTTCATATATACAGTAAACTATAAAAAGACTATGTAAGCCTGTTCAACATAGAAACATTTGCTGCGAGTTTGAACATTTGAAGTTCTACTGATTCAACTACCCGATTAGGAAGATCATTCCACAACTTGGTCACAGCTGGAATAAAACTTCTAGAGTACTATGTAGTATTGAGCCTCATGATGGAGACGGCCTGACTATTAGAATTAACTGCATGCCTAGTTTTACGAACAGGATGGAACTGTCCAGGATGATCTAAATGTAAAGCGTGGTCAGAATTATAAAAAGTCTTATGCAACATGCCTAATGAACTAATTGAACGGCGGTACCAGAGATTAATATCTAGATCAGGAATAAGAAATTTAATAGACCTTAAGTTCCTGTCCAACAAATTAAGATGGGAATTAGCAGCTGAAGACTAGACAGGAGAACAATACAGTACTCAAAACAAGGTAAAATTAAAGAATAAAACACTTCTTCAGAATAGATTGATCACCAAAAATCTTGAAAGACTTTCTCAATAAGCCAATTTTTTGTGCAGTTGAAGAAGACACAGACCTTATGTGTTTCTCAAAAGTAAATTTGCTATCAGGAATCACACCTTAAATTTTAAAAGTTATACTGGATTAAAGAAATATTATCAATGCTGAGATCCGGATGTTGAGGAGCCACGGTCCTTGACCTTCTTACAATCATACTTTGAGTTTTGTTAGGATTCAACTTCATCTATCTATATATATACCAAGGCAATTCCCCTAATTTTGGGGGGTAGCTGACATAAAAAAAAAAAAAAATGGAAAAGGGGGACCTTTCCTCTCTACGCTCCTCCCAGTCTGATGAGGGACTCAACCGAGTTCGGCTGGTACTGCTAGGTTGTCACAGCCCACCCTTCCCTGTTATCCACCACAGATAAAGCTTCATAAGCTGAATCCCTTACTGCTGCTACCTTCACCATCATCCAAGGTGATCGGAGGAAGCAGCTGGGCCTACTGGAACTGCGTCACAATCGCTCGCTATTCATTCCTATTTCTAGCATGCTCTCTTGCCTCTCACATCAATCCTCCTATCACCCAGAGCTTTCTTCACTCCATCCATCCACCCAAACCTTGGCCTTCCTTTTGTAGTTCTCCCATCAACTCTTGCATTCATCACCCTCTTTAGCAGATAGCCATTTTTCATTCTCTCAACATGGCCAAACCACCTCAACACATTCATATCCACTTTAGCTGCTAAATCATTTCTTACACCCGTTCTCACCCTGACTACTTCGTTCCTAACCCTAACAGAACTCTTTACATTCATGCCTAACCCTCTATTCTTTACCACTCCCTTCACTGCTCCCAACATTTTGCATCCTTCATTCACTCTGACGTACATTGCTTCCACTCCACCATTTGCTGCAACAACAGACCCCAAGTACTTAAACCGATCTACTTCCTCAAGTAACTCTCCATTCAACATGATATTCAACCTTGCACTACCTTCCCTTCTCGTACATCTCATAACCTTACTCTTACCAACATCAACTCTCAACTTCCTTCTCTCACATACCCTTCCAAATTCTGTCTCTAATCATCCAAGTTTCTCTTCCGAGTCTGCAACCAGTACAATATCATCCGCAAACAACAACTGATTTACCTCCCATTCATGATCATTCTCGTCTATCATTTTCAATCCTAGTCCAAGCACGCGAGCATTCATCTCTCTCACCCCTCCATCAACACACAAGTTAAACAACCATGGCAACATCACACATCCCAGTCTCAGCCCCACTCTCACTGGAAACCAATCACTCACTTCATTTTCTATCCTAACACACGCTTTACTACCTTTGTAGCAACTTTTCACTGCTTGCAACAACCTTCCACCAATTCCATATAACCTAATCACATCCCACATCGCTTCCCTATCAACTCTTATCATATGCTTTGTCCAGATCCATAAACGCAACATACACCTCCTTACCTTTTTCCAAATATTTCTCGCATATCTGCCTAATTGTAAAAATCTGATTCATACATCCCCTACCTCTTCTGTGCTTCTAAGATTGCATTCTCTGTTTTATCCTTAATCCTATTAAACGGTACTCTACCATACACTTCCAACCACACTCAACAAACTAATACCCCTTGAATTACAATTCATGCACATCTCCCTTACTCTTATATAGTGGTACAATACACGCACAAACCCAATCTACTGGTTTCATTGACAACATAAAACACATTGAACGATCTCGCCAACCATTCAAGTACAGTCCCACCCCCTTCCTTTAACATCTCAGTTCTCACGCCATCCATATCAGGTGCTTTTCCAACTCATTTCATCTAGTGCTCTCCTCACTTCCTCTCTTGTAATCTCTCTCATTCTCATCTCCCATTAATAGCACCTCAACACCTGCAACAGCAATTATATCTGCCTCCCTATTGTCCTCAACATTCAGTAAACTTTCAAAATATTCCGCCCACCTTTTCCTTGCCTCTTCTCCTTTTAACAACCTTCCACTTCCATCTTTCATTGTCTCTTCAATTCTCGAACCAGCCTTCCTTACTCTCTTCACTTCTTTCCAAAACTACTTATTCTCTTCATATGAACGACCCAATCCCTGGCCCCACCTCAGGTCAGCGGCCCGCTTTTTCCTCAATTACCTTGCGTTTTACTTCCACATTTTAATTTCTATAACTTTCATACTTCTCCACGCTATTACTCTGCAGCCATTCTTCAAATGCCCTCTTTTTCTCTTCACTCCTTCATTCCACCATTCACTACCCTTCCTCATGCTGCGCCCAACAATCTTCTTGCTACACACATCACTTGCAATCCCAACAAAATTTTCTTTTACTAACTTCCATACTTGCTGCCACCTTTCTCCTCTGTAAAATATAAGACCCTTTCCCTCCCCCTTCTGTCCTTTAGTGCAGGCCTAGCCGTCACAAATGTCCTTTGGCCGGTATTCTACAATCATCCCCGCTTGCCGGGCTGACTTGGTTACCGGCCGGGTTCCTACAAACGGCGGTTAGGTTACCGCTTCGACCAACTCCCTAACGGAAGCAAAGCTTCGGGAAAGGTTGAGCCGGCCCTGACGGCTGCCGGTGGGAAACTCATTATACTGTTGAGAATTCTTCAGTCCTCTGTTGGACTGCCATCCACAAACCTTGTAACCGGCAGTACAGCCGGCAACAGAATTTGTGGATGGATGGAAGCTAGAATCAGTGTATTCCTCCCCTTCCATTAGAATTTCCATTCTGGGAAGAAGGCTGTAGAAGGCAGTAGCCCCCTACACTCCTAATTATTGTACTAAACTATAATGATATGCAGTCCTCCTTCCCATCCTTTCTCTCTCCCTAACAGTTAGTGCCGCCAGGCACTACCCTAACCCTGGTAGTATACCGATAAAACTACAGTATATGACAATACAGTAGCTATTATTCCTGCAGTATAACAATACAGCAGTTAAAAAGCTACAATATACGATGATAGAGTAGTATAAATCTTTCCAACATACTCTGTGTATCCTTTCACAGTCTATTGCCGAGACCGAATAAAGTGTTGAAGTGAAGTATTCCTTCAACATCCTGATGAATCCTAGATCATTGGGATACTGATTCTTACTGTGCAGTATTAATATTCTACAAGTGGAGGAGTTAGTGTAAATATTCACTGACTCCGGCTCTACGTACGAGAGTTATTCCACTCTGTATTTTCCCTAATAAGGAAATTAAAAATATTAATAATGACGGAGGTCCCAGCAATTGCCTGGAGAGGAAACAGATATGTGTCTTTCCTACTTTTCTAGCTTACTATCCTAAGCTATTAAAAATAATAGTAAGAAGTACTATTGTTAAGCATGTGTATTTATATCAATGATATAAACAACTGAGTACTCATTTCACCCTTTTTCTCCCCTACAGGAGGAGCCAATGGTGAAGGGTACAGTTGTGTTCTGCAACCACAAGAGTAAGAACTTTTGTGGGCATACGATTTACAGGTTTTATGTCCCTGCCGCATCGTATCTGGATCCCTGAGGTTCTGGGACTCGAAATGTCACTCCAATTGCTTGACCTTGCTGACCGACGGCTTTGTAAAGGATATCCCTGACACTACGGAGTCAAGGAATACAGCAAGGGAAACCCATCAAAGGTGAGTATGAGGCTTCCAGAAGAACTCTCCGGGACCTTACCTACCTAACAAATCTTTGAAGTGCCTACTGTTCCCTAAGGCTCAGTCGAATACATTTGTGGCTCAGGCACAGGTCCAGCCTCCCTCTATCCACCTACGGAGGAAGAAGGATCCGTTTCGATGGTGACTGAGGTCCCTCAGCTCGCTGTGCTGGCATAGCAACCTATGCCGTCAACCTCTTCAGCCCCAACTCCCCAACTGGCTAGACAGGTCGGCAGGAGCGAAACGCTCCTAGAGTCAATCCACCAGATGCTGACACTGTTCTAGAAGGAACAAGAGGAGAATAAGCAAGATCTCAAAGAGATGAAGAGAGAGGTACAGGGAAGGAAACGCCCTGGCGCTTCCAGGGGCCCCGCTAAGCCCCTTAAAATATCTGACCTCCCTCACTGCTCCGAACCAACCCCTGGAGGTAGACGGAACACATGCCCATGTTGAATGGGAAGCTTTATATCTCCAAGAAGTTGGGGTCCAATCCCCTTGAAGAGCTTCAATTCTGGCCCAGCTTTCAGCGTACCCAGATTGCTACGCGAAACAGCGAGATGAACCTACATCCTGCGAGGAGACTATACCCAAGGAAGTCATTGTCCTCGAACATGACAAAGCACAAGCCATCCTTACCAAGACCCAGAAAGGGGCCGGATATACTAACTCCAAAGTCTCAGCATTGAGCAAGAAGCACCCAACCTTCATTGCTCCTTCCTCCAGAGCCTTCCCCCTTTCGGGGAAAGGCCTAGACTGTGTCATGAGAGCAGTCGAAGAGGGCAAACCCTGCCCAATCATAGAGAAATGCAAACAATTATCTCTAACTATGCCCACCTGCGAGGAGAAGTGGAAAGAGGTACATCTAACCTTCTCCGTCTCGAAGTTGGATCCGGAGATAGCAGGCCAGCAGTTTAATGAGAACCTTCCAAAGTTGCCAAACCATCTTAGAGAAGGGAACAGGAGACGAATGATAGTCTTACCGCCTCCCTGTCTCATCAGAACTGCTTGGAAATGTGTGCAGGCCTTTAATAATGCTCCACCCTTGTGATGGATTTGTAGGCTTTTCTCAGGTCAAAAAGGCCCTGTAGAGAGTATGTGTTTGCCGCAACAACATTGAAACACACACCCAGAAAACTGATTTCAACATGTATCTGGGGTGAAGACCCTTTCCCACAGGAAGTGGTCCAAGAAGTCATTGCCAAAGCCACCACGGAGAATAGGAACCTTCTCCAAAAGTGGGGCATGTCCTCAAAGAGGAAATCGTCATTAGAACTGCACAATTTACGACGATGACCATGACCACGGTGCCTCAAATGGTAGCCCAGCTGTAAACCACCTTCCAGATGGTCTCTCAACAGCTGGTAGCTGTGTTTAATCTAGGCTTTGAAAGGCACTCTACCACCTTTTGGCCCTACAAAGGTAAGGGCCCAAAAAGAGGATCCTCCGGAAACCCCCCAAATGTGGAGGAGGATGCGGTCACGGAAACAACTCGGGAACCTCTAAACAAGGAGTGGTTCCAAAATTCTTCCAACACTCCACCCCCTTATTGGAAGATTATACCTCAGAACTCTTGAACAAGAAGGTAATGAGAAAAGCAAAGTCCATCAAAATTCCAGGGAAGGCTGTTTTGTCTTCCCAAGAAAGACTCGGACAAACCCAGAGTCGTTCTAGACGTGTCTCCACTCAACAAGTTCATTGAGAACAACAAGTTCCGGATGCTTAAATTGCAACACATAAGGACCCTTCTACCAAAAAGGGGTGTATACAGTCTCAATAGACCTGGCAGATGCTTACTGGCACCTACCAGTCAGTAGCCCCCTCTCCTCCTACCTAGGATTTAGGCTACAGAAGACAAAATATGTCTTCACAGCCATGCTCTTTGGACTAAACATAGCCCCAAAGGTATTCACAAAGCTAGCGGACACGATCGTCCAGCCTCTATGCTCCGAAGAAGTACAAGTAGTAGCATACCTGGACGATTGGCTGGTGCGGGCAGCATCCAAGACTACTTGTCTGCAAGCGGCCGGAAAGGTGATCCAGTTCCTGGAACACCTGGGCTTCAAGATCAATCGTTAGAAGTCTCGCCTTTCTCCAGCTCACAAGTTTCAATGGGTAGGAATCCATGGGAACATGCAGTCACACCACCTCTTCATTCTATCAAAGAAGAAGAGAGAAATAGCGGCATCTGTCAAGAGACTAATCCAACACGAGGCTTTCAAGACGCCAGCAGGAAAGAGTACTGGGCTCTCTCCAGTTCGCAGTAGTGACAGACCCGGTGCTAGAAGCACAACCAAAGGATGCGTCAGGAGTCTGGAGAAGATACGCATCAAACGCTCATAGAGATCAACAAGGTTGACACCGACCCGATTGCGCATGCTATTAAGGCCGTGGTCAACGAATAAGAGCCTAGCACAGACAATTCTCTTGCAACCACCACAAACATCAGTGATGATACACACGGAAGCCTCCCTGGAAGAATGGGGAGGCCATTCGCATGAAATGAAAGGGCAAGAAATTGATCATTCCAGTTCAAAAATCTTTCACATCAACGTCTTGGAGGCTATGACAGTCCTCCTGACGTTGAGAAGACTATCCCGTCGCAGAACAGTCCACATCAGACTGGCCCTCAACAACGAGGTGATAGTTGAGTTCACCTCACATTAATCACGTGATGTTAGCCAACTTCCGCCTGGCAAGGAAGAGAAGATGGCATTTATCAAGCAGTTCACCTTCAAGGGTTCCACGACGTGACGGCAGATGCTCTATCCAGGCGAAAGCCGATAGAAACAGAATGGTCCCTAGACGCAGACTCATTCTCCTTTATTTTCGATAAAAGTCCCGGAACTGCAGATCAACCTCTTCGCAACGAACAACAACAAGAAACTACCGCGTTATGTTGCCCCTTACGAGAACCTTAAGCAAAAGAGATAGACGTCATGTCTCTCGACTGGAACGGATTGAATCTAATTTATGTTTCCACCAACCAATCTCCTGCTAAAAACGTCCTCGACAAGCTAAGATCCTTCAGAGGAACAGCTCCTGTAGTGGCCCCCAAGTGGCCCAAAAACAATTGGTTTCCTCTAGTTCTAGAATTGAAACTGTAGCTGTTTCCTCTGCCGTACCCAGTTTTATCCAAACTGGTGCAGAAGTCGACTGTTACATTTCACCCTCGAGAACAAACAACCTACATCTCATGATTTTTTCGCCTTAGCAGCGAACAAAATGTTTGGAATCTCGAAGAATGAGGCCAACTTTATTGTAAAGTACAAGTCAAGTCCAACCAGGAGACAATGTGAATTATCTTGGAAGAAAGGGGTAACCCTTGTGAAAACAAGGGGACCAACAGAAATTTCAACAGGTTTCTGTCTCTTTCTTCTTTTACCTACTTGAACAAGGCCCGACTTCCACTACGATAACCACGTGTAAGTCGGCTCTGACTGGACCTCTTCTATACGCCTTTGAGACGGACCTCATAAGCGAAACCTTCTTTAAGGTGCCAAAACATGCACTAGACCCAAGCCGGCAACCCCTCCAAAGCCCATTACATGGTCGTTGGTCAAAGTCTTACACTATGCTTCCAACCTAAACAATGAGGATTGTACTCTAAAGGAACTAACACAAAGTCAAATTTCTGTTCACAATAGCCTCAGGAGCTAGAGCTAGTGAAATATTGGCCCCATCACGGATGGAGGCCATATTCAGTTCACACAAGAGGGAGAACAACCTTTCCCCCGATCCTACTTTTCTCGCCAAAAACCAGCTGCCCACCAAAAGGTGGGGTCCTTGGAGAATCTGCCCACTGAAGGAAGATGTGTCTCTATGCCCAGTAGTGTCTTAAGGTTTATCTTCGTAGAACTTCAGACTTCAAGGAAGGACAGCTCTTCCGAGGCGAAACCTCAGGATCAAAATCTATCCCTAAAATAACTGAGAGCAATGCTCACCTACTTATTCGCAGAGCGGATCCTGACAGCTCACCCGCAGGTCAGATCCCAAGAAAATTGCTTCTTCACGGAACTTCTTCCAACACTAAACGAAGCAAGTACATGAAATAAAACATGTTGTGGTGGCGGCGGGTAGTTAAAAAACCCGTCGTCTAAGCACTGCGACGAACAGTGAACTGCTTTGGGACTTTCCAGTGCATTGGGTGCATGGGTACATTTACCCTCGAGTGCAAATCACAACGATGATTAACACACTGTTCCATATAGGTGCATATCTGACCGATAACAACAGTGCCGAGTGAACGTTGCGTCACGGTGTTCATGCATTTCCAAAATCTGTACGAATCGGTCAGATTTGGTTTCACATCTCCATTGAGTGGCATCATTTCGATGAAATTACATATTTTTCAATATTAATCTTACCCGATGATCATGTAGCTGTCAACTCTGTTGCCCGACAGAAAAATCTAAGGTCGGGATACGCCAGCGATCGCTATACAGGTGGGGGTGTACACAACAGCGCCATCTGTCGAGTAGGTACTCAGGTACTTCTTGTCAACAAGAACTCAATTTTTCCTCTGTCGTGCCACCGGCAAGACCTACTTGGATACGCTGTTGTTTCTGGAGTTGTTTTTCACGATTTTGGTGATGTATTCGCTCTAGATTTTAGCCTTCGCTATTCAGGAACCTTTATCATTAGCTTATCAAGCTTTTTGATTAGATTTGGATTAATTGTTAATGAACTTTGCGAGATTTTGGATTTCCCCCTTGACTATTTCAAGAATTCAAGATGTCTGACCATTCTCAAGTCCCTAAGTACAGGCAGTGTAGCGTTAGGGCTTGTTCTAGGCGTCTTCCGAAGGCCTCCATAGATCCTCACACCGTTTGTTCCAATTGTAGGGGTAAATCCTGTCAATTGGAAGATCGATGTGGGGAATGCGCTGGGCTTTCGGAATTCGATTTTAACGAATTCCTAAAGAATGCACGTAGGCTAGAGAAGGATAGGATCAGGAGGAGGAGTTCTCGCTCTTTTGATTTTTCCTCTCCCCATGCCCCTCAACCTAGTCCTTCCCCTGTAGTGGTGACTCCCGACCCTGCTACTAGTGCTCAACCCTCCATGGCGGACATGATGCGTGCCATTCAGGCTCTTGGTGACAGAGTGGAGTCATTAGCTAATGACCGGAATCAACTTTTGGCCGATGTCAAAGAGTTGAAAGCGCAAAGTGCAGTGGGAAGTGTAGTGAGTGCAAGTGAAGTGAAAAGTGTCAGTGTCAGTGTTGCGCATGAGGGTACATCTGTTCGTGCCAGTCGTCCTCCCAGTCCGGGACCTCTTGCAAGCTCCCAAGCCCAGGGGAGAAGCAATGTCGAAGGACCAAAGGGTTCGACAGGCCTTGATCAGCGTACGGATGTACCCTCAGTGGTTGCGGACGTATCTGTCAGAGATCGTCCCATCCACAAACAGACGAATGAGCCCTATCATTCCTCGTCTGTGGAAGAAGTTTCGAGGAAGAAACGTTGGACCAAGGTCTCACGACCTCTCAAGCGTAAGGTCCCTTCCGAGGGAGTCCAACGGCCCAGGTGTAGCCACTGGGTCAGTTCGGACTCGCCGCAGTCTTCCGAAGACTGCACACCTCCCAAGAGAGGTAGAGTGGTTCCGCAGCAGGCAACTACTCCGTCTGTTGCCGCACCAACCACGGTAGACCCTAAGTGGTCCATGCTGCAGACTATGCAGTCTCAGCTTGCTTCCTTCATGCAGGAGTATCGTGCTGAGAAGGTTGACACTGCACCTGTTAACCTACAACCTGCCACGGTTGTGCGCTCAGCAGATACTGCGGCTGCCTGCTCCCACACTCCACCTGTGAGAGCTCCACCACCGATGCGCAGTCGACCCTGCCAGACGCATGTTCATGCTGCACCCTCCGTTGACATGCGTGAGCTACCGCATCAGCAGTGGGAAGGTGCTGTCAAGCTGCCGTGTTTTGACGCAATGCGGCATGCTCCGCAACCCATGCGGCATGCTCCGCAACCCACGGCAGTCCCTCCCACGCACCAGCACTCCGCTTTTGTTGTTGCCAGCTCGCAGACTGACCAGCAGCGGCATGATGTTGGATCCGCAGCAGCTACGCATGCACCCGTGCTGCCGGATTCAGCCGTTCAGCTTTCTGCTCCACCTTTGCCACTTCCTCCTCAGCTTTCGGATGATGGAGTATCTGATGACGACGAAGCTGCGCATTTGGACGATCCGCACTCCGACTTAGAAGAACCCAAGTCTACGCCTCCCTCCTTAGACTTTAGGAAAGTCCTTGCCCTGTTCAGGGAGTTGTATCCGGAACAGTTTGTGTCTGCAACCCCTCGCTCTCCGCCCTCCGAGTTTGCTTTAGGCATGCAGTCAGCAGCTCCTGCCTTCACCAAACTCGTACTCGCACGCTCATCCAAGAGAGCTTTGAGGTTATGGGAGAGTGGTTGCAGTCCAAGAAGCAGCTGGGAAAGACTGCTTTCATCTTTCCGCCTACCAAGCTTGCTTCCAAATCTAGCGTCTGGTATGCCACAGGAGAGGAACCCGGCTTGGGAGTTCCTGCCTCTGCCCAGGGCGACTTCTCAAGTCTGGTTGACTCTCCCCGCAGGCTGGCTATGAGACGATCTAAGATTTGCTGGTCCTTTTCTGACATGGATCATCTGTTGAAGGGAGTTTTTCGTGCTTTTGAGATCTTCAACTTCCTCGATTGGTGTTTGGGAGCGTTAAGCAGAAAGACTTCCCCTTCGGATAAGGACTCTGCCATGCTTATCATGTCTAGCATGGACAAAGCCATTCGGGATGGGTCTGGTGAGCTTGCGGCTTTGTACGTGTCGGGAGTACTTAAGAAGAGAGACCATCTTTGCTCCTTCTTGTCTGCTGGGATCACTCCTTGCCAGAAGTCGGAGTTGTTGTTTGCTCCGCTTTCCAAGTGTCTCTTTCCGGAAGAGCTGATCAAGGGGATGGCTGCCTCGTTGATCCAGGATACCCATGACCTGGTGGCGTCCTCCGCACGTAAGGCCAAAGCTTTACCTTCCGTGCCTAGACCTAGGATGGACACACCAGCGTCTAGGTTCATCCCGCCCTTTCGTGGCAGAACCTCCAGCAGAGGAGGTACCCGTGCCGACAGTCATCATGGCAAATCGAAGAAGGGTTCCAAGTCCTCAAAAGGCAGAATCTGACTGCCTACCTCTCCAGACAGCAGTGGGAGCCAGGCTCAAGAACTTCTGGCAGGCTTGGGAGAACAGAGGTGCAGACGCCCAGTCTGTGAAGTTGCTAAGGGAGGGGTACAGGATTCCGTTCTGCCGCAGTCCCCCTCTAGCAACTTCTCCCATCAACCTCTCTCCCAACTACAAGAAGAAGGACAAGAGGCTAGCGTTGCAACAAGAGGTGTCGCTCTTGCTACAAAAGGGAGCGGTAGTCATAGTCCGGGACCATCAATCCCCGGGCTTCTACAACCGTCTCTTCCTGGTAGCGAAGAAGACAGGAGGTTGGAGACCGGTGCTGGACGTCAGTGCTCTCAATGCTTTTGTCACCAAGCAGACGTTCACAATGGAGACGACGAAGTTGGTCCTAGCAGCGGTCAGGAAGGAAGACTGGATGGTCTCGTTGGACCTGAAAGACGTGTACTTTCATGTCCCCGTCCATCCAGACTCCCAACCTTTCCTAAGGTTCGTCTTTGGAAAGGTCGTGTACCAGTTCCAAGCCCTGTGCTTTGGCCTAAGCACGGCACCTCTTGTGTTTACCAAACTGATGAGGAATATTGCCAAATTCCTTCACTTGGCAGACATCAGAGCCTCCCTCTATTTGGACGACTGGCTTTTAAGAGCTTCGTCAAGTCGTCGCTGTCTGGAGAATCTCAGATGGACTATGGATCTGACCAAGGAATTGGGTCTCCTGGTCAATATAGAGAAGTCCCAACTCGTCCCATCCCAAACCATTGTCTATCTAGGTATGGAGATTCAGAGTCGAGCTTTTCGGGCTTTTCCGTCGGCCCCCAGGATCAGTCAAGCCCTAGAATGCATCCAGAGCATGCTGAGAAGGAACCGATGTTCAGTCAGGCAGTGGATGAGTCTAACAGGGACTCTTTCATCGCTGGCCCAGTTCATCGAGTTAGGGAGACTCCACCTCCGCCCCCTTCAGTATCATCTAGCTGCTCACTGGAGAAAGGACATGACGCTAGAAGCGGTCTCAGTGCCTATATCCGAAGAGATGAGGTCTACACTGACGTGGTGGAAGAACAGCATTCTTCTCAAGGAAGGTCTACCATTGGCTGTTCAGACCCCCGACCACCGTCTCTTCTCGGACGCATCGGACACGGGCTGGGGTGCGACACTGGACGGACAGGAATGCTCGGGCACGTGGAATCAGGAGCAAAGAACACTTCACATCAACTGCAAGGAGCTATTGGCAGTTCATCTGGCCTTGATAAACTTCAAGTCCCTCCATCTAAGCAAGGTGGTGGAGGTGAACTCCGACAACACAACAGCCTTGGCGTACATCTCCAAGCAAGGAGGGACTCATTCGAGGAAGTTGTTCGAGATCGCAAGGGACCTCCTCACTTGGTCAAAAGATCGAAAGATTTCGCTGGTAACGAGGTTCATTCAGGGCGACATGAATGTCATGGCAGATCGCCTCAGCCGGAAGGGTCAGGTCATCCCCACAGAGTGGACCCTTCACAAGAATGTTTGCAGCAGACTATGGGCCCTGTGGGGTCAGCCCACCATAGATCTATTCGCTACCTCGATGACCAAGAGGCTCCCGTTGTATTGTTCACCGATTCCAGACCCAGCAGCAGTTCACGTGGATGCCTTTCTTCTGGATTGGTCCCATCTAGACCTGTATGCGTTCCCTCCGTTCAAGATTGTCAACAAGGTACTACAGAAGTTCGCCTCTCACGAAGGGACACGGTTGACGTTGGTTGCTCCCCTCTGGCCCGCGAGAGAATGGTTCACCGAGGTACTGCAATGGCTAGTGGACGTTCCCAGGACTCTTCCTCTAAGAGTGGACCTTCTGCGTCAGCCGCACGTAAAGAAGGTACACCCAAGCCTCCACGCTCTTCGTCTGACTGCCTTCAGACTATCGAAAGACTCTCAAGAGCTAGAGGCTTTTCGAAGGAGGCAGCCAGAGCGATTGCCAGAGCAAGGAGGACATCCACTCTCAAAGTCTACCAGTCAAAATGGGAAGTCTTCCGAAGCTGGTGCAAGGCGAATGCAGTTTCCTCAACCAGTACCTCTGTAACGCAGATAGCTGACTTCCTTTTACATCTAAGGAATGTAAGATCCCTATCAGCTCCTACGATCAAAGGTTACAGAAGCATGTTGGCAGCGGTCTTCCGCCACAGAGGCTTAGATCTTTCCACCAACAAAGATCTACAGGACCTCCTTAAGTCTTTTGAGACCTCAAAGGAACGTCGGTTGGCCACACCAGGCTGGAACCTAGACGTGGTTTTAAGGTTCCTGATGTCAGCAAGGTTCGAACCGCTTCAATCAGCCTCTTTTAAGGATCTCACATTGAAGACTCTTTTCCTCGTTTGCTTAGCAACAGCTAAAAGAGTCAGTGAGATTCACGCCTTCAGCAGGAACATAGGTTTTACATCTGAAATGGCTACATGTTCCTTGCAGCTTGGTTTTTTTAGCTAAAAACGAGCTTCCTTCTCGTCCTTGGCCCCAGTCGTTCGAGATCCCAAGCCTGTCCAACTTGGTTGGGAACGAACAAGAGAGAGTACTTTGCCCAGTAAGAGCTCTCAAGTACTATTTAAGACGTACAAAGCCATTACGAGGACAATCAGAAGCTTTATGGTGTTCTATTAAGAAACCTGCTTTACCGATGTCTAAGAACGCAGTTTCTTATTACATCAGGCTTTTGATTAGAGAGGCCCATTCTCATCTGAAGGAAGAAGACCTTGCTTTGCTGAAGGTAAGGACACATGAAGTTAGAGCTGTCGCTACTTCAGTGGCCTTCAAACAGAACCGTTCTCTGCAGAGTGTTATGGATGCAACCTATTGGAGAAGCAAGTCAGTGTTCGCGTCATTTTACCTCAAAGATGTCCAGTCTCTTTACGAGAACTGCTACACCCTGGGACCATTCGTAGCAGCGAGTGCAGTAGTAGGTGAGGGCTCAACCACTACATTCCCATAATCCCATAACCTTTTTTAATCTTTCTCTTGAAATGCTTTTTATTGTTGTTTTTTGGGTTGTACGGAAGGCTAAGAAGCCTTCCGCATCCTGGTTGATTTGGCGGGTGGTCAAATTCTTTCTTGAGAAGCGCCTAGATTAGAGGTTGTGATGAGGTCCTTTAGTATGGGTTGCAGCCCTTCATACTTCAGCACCTAGGAGTCGCTCAGCATCCTAAGAGGATCGCTAGGCTCAGTAAGGAAGACGTACTTAAAAAGGCAGAGTAATGGTTCAAGTCGACTTCCTTACCAGGTACTTATTTATTTTATGTTTGTTATTTTGAATAACTGCTAGAATGAAATACGGGATACTTAGCTTCTAATGTTAACATGTATGCTGGTCTCCACCCACCCCCCTGGGTGTGAATCAGCTACATGATCATCGGGTAAGATTAATATTGAAAAATAAATTTTTGAATATACTTACCCGATGATCATGAATTTAAGGACCCTCCCTTCCTCCCCATAGAGAACCAGTGGACCGAGGAGAAAATTGAGTTCTTGTTGACAAGAAGTACCTGAGTACCTACTCGACAGATGGCGCTGTTGTGTACACCCCCACCTGTATAGCGATCGCTGGCATATCCCGACCTTAGATTTTTCTGTCGGGCAACAGAGTTGACAGCTACATGATCATCGGGTAAGTATATTCAAAAATTTATTTTACTAAGGAAAATAACATTTTTTCGACGAGAAAATATGGACCCTGATGTGTTTTCAATGCTGGATCAGATTCATACCTACATTTGATAATCTAGTTACAAGGTAAAATACTAAACATTTGCATCTTATTGCTGCTATCTCAGTTACAGACGAATAAAGCATACTAAAGTTTTAATTAAATCCTAGAAGGGCTCAACTTGAAATCAGAGTACAGATTTCCAAGGGATGAGAAGGGTAATCTCTGAGATTTACCGACTGTCCCTATGGAGATACAAACTTTGAATCCTTATAGTTGAAGTTGACACTTTCCCTGCGGGAGGCAGGAAGCCCTAAGCTAGTTCCATGCTTAGTGGATATGACAAATAACAGTAATGTCATATGTAAAGGTCTAGGAGACCATATAAGGAACTCATTCAAAGTAAAGGCACTTATACAAACCCACAGATATGGTACTTTCAATTTAATTCTCTGGTAAGCTTCCATCAGGACGACATGGCTGAGCCCAAAAAACGGATTTTGAGCAAAGCGAAAAATCTATTTTTGGGTGAGATAGCCATGTCGTCCTGATGGACCCACCCTTCTTTCTTAAAATGACCCACCCGAAACTACTCTATCTGCAGCTATTCCTGCTTAAATGCAACAAGGAATAATGCGCCATAGTTGTACAGGGAGGGGGTCCACCGGGTACCTTGATAACGGCTCCCCTTCGTTCGCCACTCTTCCCCCTCAAAGAGTAAAATCTATTCGCAGTGAAGATTGCTATGTGTCGTATCAAAAAATACGTCCCCTGATATTATGCGATATCCCTAAAGATATATTAAGGATACTCGCACCAGGAGTTAGAATTCTGGAGACCTATGGTTAATTCTCAGGGAGTATCACTAGCTAAATATCCCCTAGAAAGCTGTCTAAAGGAACCTTCCATCAGGACGACATGGCTACCTCACCCAATAGATTTTTCGCTTTGCTCAATATCCGTTAATTCTCTTCATCCCTTCCAGTGTGAAAAAAGACAGGATATGCTGCGCCAACCACTTGCCTTCTTGGCCTAGGCTAGGGCAAGAAGGAAGAAAGGTTATAGGATTAGGACTCTGTCCAGGGATTATGTAAAGGATCATAGGATGCCATCTTGAGGGATCTAAGAACCTAAATTACACAACTAGAAGCAGATTGAATTCCCAAGGAGGGCAGATCTGTTTGGTGTTCCTGATAAGTGTCTCTATGAGGTGAGGATGAGTCCCTTCAGCCTCAAGGCCAGGGGATAGCCTTTACCACTGTGACTTGCTTGATGGTACACTCGGGCACACTGTTCTGCCTTGTTTCTCTTCCTCTTGTTTTGTTCAAGTTTTTATTGGAGATATTTATTTTAATGCTGTTACTCTTCTTAAAAGTTTTATTTTTCCTTGTTTTGTTCCCTCACTGGGCTATTTTCCCTGTTGGAGCCCCTGGGGTTATAGCATCCTGCTTTTCCATAATGTTGTAGCTTAGCGAGTAATAATAATAATAATAATAATAATAATAATAATAATAATAATAATAGAGGGACTTAATGATCCTCAAGAACACTTAAAAGTCTACAATTGGTGGAATAAAGGCCTGCATAGTAATATCCCTCCCTTTGAAAGACTTACAGAGGTACCCAGAGTATTGCTTCGTAGTTTGTCTTGAAAAGCTCCTCTGTCAGGAAATTCTGGATAATCTCCATCCGTGAAGAGATAGTAAGCAGAGCGCAGACCACCTAGTGGAACTTTCAAATGTGTGGTTGTCATTACAGCTCTGGATACCACCCTGCTTGCGGCCACTATGGGGCTTCTAGCATTACTGAACAACTTGGCACATGCAGATTCAGTTCAGAGCCTCACAAAGTAGACAGAACGGAGGAAGAGTGAAAAAATCTCTTCCATCCCAAGGGAGGTGGAAGACATCTTCCATCTCTACTGAAGAGTCTGGAACTGGAGAACCATACACTGGGAGTTTGATGTTCAGGCAAGTGGCGAAGATATTTGGATTTGGAGAAAATTACAAATTCACAAGATTCCTCACCACTTACAGGAAAGAGACTCGCTGAGAGAAACCATTAGGCTTGCACCCAAAGGAAATTGCCACTGCTAGTTGGCGTAGCAGGAGGGATACAGTCCCACTTGCTTAAAATGTAGGTCATTATTGTGGAGAATTTGGTTATTCAAACAACATGAGAAAAGTGGAGTAATGTAAAGTATATCGCTTCCATCTCCAGGTAATAGATATGGAAGGTTTAGTCTACTTGGACCATAAGCCTGAGAATTTACTCCCTCTAAGGGTGAGCTTTTTCCTTTTTTTGTTTTGGGGGTCATTAGGAATTCCTTATTCCTGATGGCCAGAATTGTGGCTGGGATTTTCATCTAGAACCTTGTTACAAAACTGGTTAAAAAGGGAGTTTTATGAAAGGTTTCCTGCCTCCTGTCAGATTCTTCACTAGAAAGAGGTTGTTGAGGAAGCCTGGGATTTTCCAAGACCTATTCCATAGCCCTTATGACATACTCTCCATAAATAGATCTCTAGGAGACTCCTTCAAATAGTATGGTCGGTGTCATAGTGAACAAGGAGAGTGGCTAGTCCATCCATAAATGGACCTTGATGGCCTAAACAGAGAGCTTTTAGTATCCAGAGATCAGCCCTGAAGAACTGCCTTCTGCCCCTAATGGTTCTGTAAGCATCTCCCCACTGATGGTGAGCTGTGGGACTCGTGTCCTCCCTAGTGGGAATTTCTGCAGCCACTTCTTTGTCCGGAGGGGTGTCCTCTCAGACGAAAGATGTGCTGGTGACCCTGCTTCCTATGTTACTGGGAGTCGTCAGAAGGCAACAAGCTTCTCAGTCGAGGTCTAGAGGTAAAAGCTACCCTATAGCCATTCTGAATTGACGAAGGAACACGTCCATGTGGAGATTCCATTCATTTACGTGGTTGGCAGTGGTAGCATAGTCAGAGCATGAATCACTTTGATATAAAATAGCTTCATAGCCATTGTACGCAGGGGAAACACTCAAGAGCATGGGAAGCAACGGTTGTTACATTAGATCTGAGTTTTGCTTTAGAAGGAGAGGAAGTAATGATCCTTTGGCAGTTCAATTTAACATTAGTCATACAGTAGTTGTGGATACTATCAAAGTGGTCCATATGCCAAATAAGTGATATTGGAATTCTGAGACGGACCCTGGGAATTCTTAAGATTAGAGTAATGGTGCCTCTGTATGTGGGGAAAATGCAGCCTCAACTCATGAGTGTGTTGTTCGTGGCTGGGAAAGGGGGGAGAGATTTTTTATGCTTTCACAGGCAGTGCCTCATAAAGAAGAGTCATCCAGCTGAAACTCTGCCATAAAGGGCTCACCATTCAGCATGCTAGTGGGGCATAGGAGATCTGTGCAAATCAGAGTAATCAGGGACAAAGAACACAGACTCATGATCACTCTGCTTATGGGGTGATAACATATCAAAAATATTATCATCAATAAAGGAATTCATGGTTGTTGTCCTTAGATCCAATTTGGGAACAATGGTAAGACTCAAATCTACCAAGAACATCTTTACTTTCTCAATCATCATTCTAGTAACGATGAGATACGAGTACAGTACAGTGATGCCCCAGGATACGAAAGTAATCCGTTCACGATACGGTTTCGTATCCTGAATTTTTCGTATCCTGAGTCGCGTTTTACATGTAAATAGCCTAATCCGTTCCAAGCCTTACAAAAAGTCACCTTTTCTTTCATAAACACGCTAAACTGTAGTAATAAACATGCAATGCAGCCATTTCTATCATTCAATAATTAACCCAACCGTTAAAAACAGCCTAATCCATTCCAGAAACCACCATGAGATTATTCAATAATGTAGTTATAGCCTAGTTATCCCCTGCAAGCCCCAAGAAAACGGTCCATTTTCTTTACTACTGTGTAAAAGTTACGGTACTGTATGTAAAGCATTTGGATCAGTGAAGGTGTATTGTTACCTGTACACCTAAATTAAGGGTTGATACCCTGAAAAAAAAGGTACTGTACTCTCGGCGACGAGTTGTGATCTCGTAAGCTTTTCGTATCCTGAAATTTTTTTCGTATACTGGGGCATAAAAATCTTTGTATCGCTTTTCGTATCCTGAATTTTTCGTAAGCAGAAACTTTCGTATCCAGAGGTATCACTGTATATGCGTAAAGAAAGGATCTGAATAACCATAAGCACATTTTTGTTAGTGCTCTCTACTCTCCTAAGAGTGAGAAGAAGTAACGGTATTCTCTGTCTGAAATAGTATCTGATAGACAGAAAAGGCCTTTCTAAGGAAGAGTACTTGGAATGATTTTACAAGGCTCGTATCTATGTCACCTTTCAGAATGGTACAGTATATCACTTTGTATTGGTAATGGGCAATCACCAGAGGGAAATGGCAGTTTCCTGGTGCCCTTTTCCTTTCCAGTTTGAAAGAAGAAAACACTCGAAAGGGAAGATTTCCTCGACCCGTATCGAGAGTTTCTCGGAAACATAATTCTTAGCAAAATAGTAAAATATAAATATGGTGGTCAACCATTGTTGTCAAATATAATGTACAGTATCAATAAAAGTATTACCAATATATTATGTAAACATTATTGGCTATCGTCCTCAGTTACCCAGGCCACTGAGGGCTCTGTAAAGAGAGGAATGGGCTGGAGAATATCATGCGTTATATTAAGGAGCTTGCTTTTACAGTACTGGCTAAAAAACAAAGACAACAGGGAATTGTAATGATCCAACATTGCTCGTTGATCTAATACGAGTACGATACATCTCATTGTGAGGGGGAAGGATGGTAACTCCCAATACAATTCATTATATTAATCAGGATCCATAGAAGAACGGGTCTGCTAATATGCCAACCAAAATAAGACCTTTTCTGTGCAGGTAGTCACGTGAGCTTCTCTTTGCTAGAGTTTTTTGGCCCGTATCAGGTATTTTTTTTAATCAATTTACTTTATTAGAACTTTTTCAACTTTCACTTTAATGCTAAGTTGACCAACAGGAACCCTGAGTCATCCAAGGTTAGAGAACATGAAACTATCCAGTAATATGCAGTAGGTAAAAACAAAATCATTTTAATTTTATGTATTATTGATTGGATTAATTTGACTAAAGCAGGACAAATAACTTCTCGATATCATTTCAGTATTAATTTGTTTAATTTTTTTTTTTCATGCTCTAACACCCTTTCTTTTACTTTTTATTAATTACAGTAATTTTATTTATACATTTTATTCTAAAATACAGAAAAATAGTAGCAAAGAAATTTCTTATATCTTTGAGGACATCAACCTCAGACGATTCTAATTCATAGACTAGCAACACGTGATGCAATCTCTACATATGAGCTGTAATAAATCTCTCGCAATAGCCATCTGAGACATAAAAGCATCAGAAAAAGTGCATATAGTCCATCTCTGTTGATAGTGATCAGGCAAGAACCTTTAGATTTGTTCCCTTTTGATGCCTTAGCCCGTAAATTGGGACATATAAAAATTTCCTGACAATATACGGTATCCAACAAAGCAACGAAGACTGAAATAGACTTTGCAGGTTCGACTACCTCTTTCCCCATCAGATTCTTTTTCCCCTATATCATCCATTATACCTTCATTTTCAATTTTCAAGTTCATTGATGATATTTTTTATTACCAAAATGCTAGTCTAGCACATTTCTATTGACAGTTCTTGCTCGGTTATCTGTTTTGGATTAGCAAATGATATCTGCCTGCTTAATACATTAAATTCTTCTTTACACTTTGTTGGAGCTTTTTCACTTAACTGTATAATTGCTTTTCTCAACAAATACTTTAAGGAAAACTTAAAACTTACCAAATTTGGATTGCCATGTGGGCCATTCATTTGGCGTATACAACCAGAAGTGTTTCAAAAGGTTCGATTTAATCACCTTGCAAGTATGAATTTAACACTACAGAATTTATTACGCATTTCATAGTCTATAAGTGACATACATGACAAGTTACTTTTATATTTTTTTTTTCTAATTCATAAAGGCATTCAAATCTTGGAGTTTGCAACTCAATAAATTTCATGGTATTAACTATTTTCTGCTCCTCCTCAATTTATCCCAAAAGGTTTTCGTGGAACTTATCACCAAACACTGCACTGAAATTGATAACATCAAAACATATGCTGTATCTTCCTCTGACTATACATTTCACAAATGGCAGAACCAGAAACAAAACCATCATTTTGCAGCTTGAACCCCAAATTGTCTTTGACAATAACATCCTTGCAAATATGCACAGGGAAAAACACAGCATGATCTAGTTAAGTTCATCAGACCGTCGACATGCTTGTTTCCAGACATCTCTTTAAACTTTCCTTTCTCGGAAAATGAAAGAAACGCATGTCTAAACTTGGCTTTTCCTTTCGTGTTCAAGTAGCCAAAAACCCCGCAATATTTCAGCCTTGTGCAGACAATATTTCAGCAAAAGTGTTTAAGCAGGAAAATTCTTTTCAAAGTATCGTTTACCACAAGAAATGTTTGCGAATGAGACATTGTACATGCAAAGTGGTACTTATATGCTGGAATCCTAAGCATATTATAGATCATTATGTATCAAAGAAGTCACTAGGGACAAGATATATAATATAAAGAAACTGAAGGACATATTTTGGGTTGCCTTTCAAGCCAAATCTTTAACCTGGATTGCTTGCTCTACGCGAGCCCGGCTGAAGTTAGGAGCTCACGTGAGCTCCGTATCCTACCCGATCCTCAGAACCTGTGCATTAGCAGACCCGTTCTTCTCTGGATCCTGATATTAATGATAAAGGGATTTGATCACACACACACTAATCTAATTCATAAAATGAAGTGCAAAGGCTATAACCAGATGATCAGCTTTGTCTCATTTGGTATGTGAAAAAGCGTTGTAGCTAATATGCGCAGTGCATTCTGTGACGTCAGCACACACAAGTGGCGGCGCACACTAGGATACCCAATACGCACGGGGGTCATGTCTATGATATCATGTCCAAGGAAAACATCACATGTAGACACAGCTGCTGGAGTATACCGAGGTACTGTAATACACTCAGTCGACACAGGTGCTGATGTATTATTACATTCAGTAATGACTATAGTATTTTAAAACATGTTTGGAAGGTAATGACAAAATCGTGCTCTGACAAATCAGTCAAAAACTAGTCTGTGCTGTGGAGACTCCTGAGGATGTCTGCATATCAAAAAAGGATATAAAAAGGACCAATTCTGGGGCAAATCTGGAGAAATCTTAGAACAATGTTAAATACCCCAGAAATTATATAATTTCATTATGTCTACGAGGCAAACCAATTGTTTGTACGTGTGGGCCAAAGCCAAGAACCTTTCAACATGAGTGCCTCAGTACGGGAGGAATACAGCAGTTTCAACTAGTGGTATTCTCGGGTGAGAATGAAGGAAGAATTTCAACCCTTTCAATGGAGTCATCTCCAAAAAGAAGTAATCCTTCTGATGGAATTTCTGACAAAAAGACGTGAAATCACAAAAGGTTATCTATAAAGATCAATGTACAAGGTAATGGAGCTTGAGAAGTCATAAACGTAGAATGGTGAGAGGATAAACTCTTCTCTTGACTTGACCAGGATAGATTGGTAACAGCAGATTGCAGCGCTGACCAGCAGTGGAGTTGCCAAGTAGTCCATTATATAGATGCCTGTTAGGCACCTTTTTCTTTCTTTCTGGTCGCAGGGATTCGACAGGAGAGAAAACCCACATACTGATTCTAAAGTTTGTATCCACGTAGGAATAAATAGCTCTTTTTTTTACTTTGTTGGGGTTTGGTATACAATCTTTCCTATACACAATAAAGCCTCGGTTTACAAGTGACTACATACAAGCAAATTGATTAATGAGTATACAAATTCAAATTAGTTTAATAGCAAAAATTTCCCTGCATATGCCACCCATTGTGTTATGAGGCTTTTACTTGATTTGTCTTCATAGGTGGCAACCACCTCTTCTTGCTCAGACCCTAACGCTTTGAATTTCCTGACAGTACTAGTAGAAGAATAATCTTTCACATGTGTTTCTAAAACTGTTTATTGTACAGTTGTGACTGCATGTTGTGATCACCATTGATCACTCTGAAATTTTTGGGTGTGCTGTAAAGTTAAAAGTAATGTGACAACATCCCTAATGTAGTTATAAAAGACTGTAGGAAGAAAAAAAGCATGAAGCCTACCTGCAAAAACTGCACATTTGCACTGCAACATCCACAGTTGGTAAAGTTACAATTCAGAACAAGGAAGATATCAAAGCATTAGATGATGCAGAACAGGTTGTGTTACTTATGAATCGAGGGCAATACCGTATGATTTTAACACCGATTCATGTTTATCTGGAGTGAGGAGAGGTGGTACGGTTACAAAAATAAACAAAACTATTATTGTAAAATCAATGGTATTGGTGGGGAATAATGCCTTGATTATGACTCGGGACGAGATGTTATGGATTTAGGAAAGCCCCCAAACTTTTGTCAGGGCAAGTCATTTAATACAGTGTGTGGTCACACGTCCATTAAAGAAAAGACAAAGCAGTAATGTAGGTGTAAAAAAGCATAAACTAAGCAACGCAGTAAATGCTGTTCAATTGAACGCCAAATAGTTATCACTTCTCCCTCCAAGCAGTAACTCTCCTCCCTTTTATCTTCCTTATACCAGATATGACTCACCTCAAAGGTAAAGTAAGTGTTAAATTTTTTTGTAGTGTCATCAATTTGTATTAATTTCTGTTATTAGTTATTATTTTTACTGTTCCACTACAAAATCATTCAAAATTAGTGTACTGTATGTGTGGAACATATCAAGAGAATCTAGTTTATTTCATATGGAAAAATTCTCTGGGAATGGATTAAACTCTTAACACGAATGTACAGTACTACTGTAATTACATGCCTAACCTACAAGAAGCTCTAATACAGAAGAAATAAATGTGATGCAGTTAAAAATATTTCATAAACTTACCTAACCTGTGTAAATATAGTCCAAATCTGAGTGATATACAATTAAATGTACTTTTGAGTGTCTAAATTAACATTCTATATATCGATAAATAAAATTTATTAGTCCATTAAAAATTCTTAAATTATCCACCACAGAATCTTCAAAATACAAGCAGAAGTATGTGAAACAAAATACATTTAAATTATATTTACATTAAAGTTTCTGGAAAGAAATATCAATGCACTGGGATTTGATTCCTCTAGCCACATGTTCCAAAGATTTATGTAAAATTTCATCCGATGACTGAAAAATTCATTGTATTCAAGTACGATGAATTTTTCACTTATAATTTTAGAACTGAAGGTCAACTCCTTAACAATTTCTGAAGCCATGTTGGTAGGTGCTAATGTTACACACTCAAAAACATTAGAGCCAGAGATAGGATCACAAAAACACACCCTCCACTTCCTGTATATTCAAAAATGCATCGAGACAGGAATAACCATGAAAATAGTCTTTAGGTTATTGAAAAAAAATTTAAACCACAATATATAAATAACTTTATACAAGGGCTACGGACAGCTCTTGGAATACAAAAAATTGTTCACATTAACCTAATAATTTTTCCTTAATAAGCCTATTAAACTGCATAAACAAAAAAATACAATATTGAACAATTCCATTCTTTACAGAATGAACTATGCTAGGTCAAATTCAACAAAAGACAGAAAACAACTTTAGCAGAATTTAACAAGCCACGATAGATGCAGAAAAGAGCAAGGCACCCAGTCCACTCCATAGCACCAGTACTTTTCTCTAGTCCCACTCCAGAGGATAGAAGGTTATTAAAAATAAAAGAGGGAAATAATTTCAATTATACAAAAGGCTATGGAGTTCTGGAGCCCACGAGACAGCAGTAGCACTGGGCTCAAACTGCATATACTACAGCAGACCAAACCATTCCTCCCCTGAACAAGCAGGACTGCAATCGGCCCTTCACCAATTGGGCAGCAGCATGAATTAAAGGACACTGAGAACTCCAAATAGGAGAACCTGTAATTAAATTAAGCCACTGCATGTTAACACTAAAACGTGCAACAATACGCACAGGAGAGGAAAGGAAAGGTTCACACAAAGTGTAAGTGCTATGTTATCACATATGAAGGAATTTCCACTGCCTTTAAATTAAATTTTTGTCCTCTTGAGATAAGTTATATTAATTTCTGTATTAAAAGGGGGGAAAAAGGGTGATGAGAGAGATTTAATAGCAGTGACCTGCAATTCCATAACAGCATAAAGCAGTGACCGGCAAAGAAATTCACGGATGTAAAATTTTCAAATTAAGTTTCTATACAAATTGGAAATAACCTGTTATTTTTCATTTTCTTTTCTAAAGCAAGGCCATCATATCTTCGTTAAGATGTTGGAGCTTAAATGTGTTATGCTATAACAGTGTGACTGGGAGGAGGGGGCAGCACACTTCCTGAGGTAAGGTGCAACTGAAATCTTCGTGTGCCTGCTCCAAATGCACACTAATAACTCTTGATACACTGATCTTCCAACACCTCCTATTCATAGCTTAACATAGTCCTACCCATAAATATACTGTATAAAGTTTTATCACTTTGTAATATGCATAAAAAAACATATATAAGCTATTGTAGGAAACCTCTTTGCATAAGAGATATCTGAAAGAAAGGACAATCCAGCGATTGCCATCCACCAGTAATTTTTTTCTTCTCTCTTAACCTGTCATGTTGTGGGCGTAGGAGTAACACACACACACACACAAGAGAGGATTTGTCTTTGCTTAGGGTTGAGCTTGGCAGGTTGAGGGAAAAAAAAAAGTGAGGTGGAGATTCTGGCAGGATAACCACACTTTGATTTTTTTATATATATGTATATATCCACACATATATATATATATATCAGATGATTGGTAGAGATGGACACACATCATGCGAGTCTTCGGTAATGTGATTCTTCTATCTTCATTGGCTCTATATTATGTACAAGGAGCTTATGGAGAAACTCCCATTTCTCCAAGAGACTATCGCATAAATCCTCATGTGCAGTTTTCCAGTGAAGGCTCGCCGGTGCTATATTTATTCCACCACCTTTAAAACTTTGCCAATAGCAATGGTCTTTCCTGAAATATAAGACATCAAATTAATGAAATGCATACAGGTGTTCAAAATGTACATCTCAAATGGAAGTAAAAGTCCTTATTAAACTGTCCAAAAAGACCCTAAAATTCTTAAAAGCTTTACTCATTAGCAAAATATTTAATTTACAGTCACTCTGAAACTAGCATGTCAATACATTTACATGCCAGCAATAACTTTACAAATACATTAGCTTTCCAGTTTTCAAATTTTATACTTCAACAGTAAAACTATGATTATCAAATATAGGATTAACAAAATTCTAAACAAAATTAGTTCAACCACCAACATCCTTAAAAAGTATTCAAGAATATTATCTTTAACCTTTTCTCATACAGTGACCCATCGTTTATCGCGGTAGACAGGTTCCAAAAATGGCCACAATACTTGAATTTCCGTGAAGTACTAACAACATATTCAATTATTTAATGTGTTTGGACTTTTATAAACCCTCCCTGAACTGGTAACAACCCACCCTTTACCCTATTAACCTGTTCACTACTATGATGTCGGGATACGTCAAAACATACCTGGTGATTCGGAGACATAAGGATCCATCATTATCATCATTATTACAATCACCATTACAAGTTTCCATATAAACCATAGAGGTTAAAATTACTCTAACATCCGACAAAAGATTCTAGGACGCAGTCGTGTATCACACAGTTCACACAAGAAATTCACTAAAAAATCTCCTTTCCCTGATATCAGCCCCTCTTCTTACTTTCTACTACCAACCACCGAAGTCTTTGGGATTCTTTACCTATATTTCCGAGTGTAAGAGCTACAGTATTTTAGTCTGTTTTCATGTTATTTCAGTCTTTATGTTGCCATATTGAATCACACCACTCTAGCCAATGGCGACATTCCCTACCCGAGGCATTTCTCACCCGCCCCTGACACCCCCAGCTATATATGTTAGGAATCCTTATATCTCAACCCTACCACCAACCGAAATACCATGACTCATGTGCATACAGTAACACCGATCTCACTAAACTGATATAGTCTGATTTTTATATGAAATTTTAGGCGATTTGATTTCCAAATTTTACTTGACCTAGCCATTGTCTAATTTGCTTTTTTCAATCTTTCACTAAACTCTAACTCTAAAGACCCATATTGGAGATCACTGTTCCTAAATACTTAAATGATTCTACCCCATTAATCCTTTCTCCTTCCAATGATATTTCATCTTCCACTACATACCCTGTAATCATCATGCGTGCATTATTTAATGGATGCATTGAAAAACAACATTTTCAACACGAAACTGCACTACCAACGTGTTATAGGGCCAACCTGATGTCTGTATATTGCTCAGTTTTGCGTCGGCATTCTAAGTGAGAGGACATATACGTATCTTTCGTCATCAGTTTTTTGTTTATTATATATACCTTATAAATTATAGAATACTTCTTGTGTCCAAGGAAACAAATGGATAATTTCATTATATTTCTGTATAACATAAAAGTCCATTATTACTCTCAAGTAATTTTATATCTTTCAACGGCTATTTATCGTGGAATTATCATGGAATAACAGAAGTCACCTCAATAAATATATAAATATTTTACACAAAATTGCAGTGCTTTATGGTAACTTATAATTATAAATTATAGAATAATTCTTGTGTCAAAGGAAAGAAATGGAAGTTTTCATTATATTTCTGTATAACAAAGTCCATTATTACTGACGAGAAGCTTTATATCTTCGACGGCTATGTATCGTGGAATTAATACAGAAAATCACTTCGAGTAAGTTTTTTATTCTTTTTTTTTTTACACAGAATAAGTACTTTACCATTACTTAAGAGAAAATTATATAAAACAGATATCTATGGCCGATTTTCTCTCGTCAGTGGACAAGGTTGTTTACCGTATGCCTTGTAATTACACATTATTGTTATTGTAGACATTTTATGTCAAAGAAAATATATATTTCTTTATTAAGTGAAATTTTTTTGACTAGTTCTTTTTATATATTTTGAAGGCTATCTATCGTAGAATTCTTACATACTGTAATCACTTACCAGTAACAAAATAAAAATGAGAATATACAAATTAATATGCAATTACAAGTTTAAAAAAATATAGCCAAGAGATACAATGCTTATATACAGCTACTGAGCGGGGCCCGGTGCCTTGAACTGAAGGGGTTAATAACAGTCATTACTGTTATGCAATATGAAAATGGTAAGTAAGTTTACAGTACCATATAACATGGGCTAAATAACAGTAGTATATGGACATAGAATCCTGGATAATTAATTTTTTTTTTTTTTTTTTTGTAATATGAGTTTCAAGTTCAAATACAAGGTTTTTTATCATTGCTTTTTCACACTTAGTATTTCCTAGTAACCATTTATTATTATTTTTACACTTTTGAGAAATTTTGTGTTCATGTGTCGCAATTTTTTCCTAGCATTTTCCCAAAAATCTGAAATATAACTATCACAAATGTATATTAAAAAGTCCGCGGAGTCGTGAATTTGCGAGTTGAACCGCTAAGTAGCAAGGGGTCACTGTATATGGAACATGGTAGCAACTAAGGTATGCCTCTTAAATAGAAAAAGCAAATTTTGTAGTATTTGTATTTTTTCTAACTTTACAGACCCGATTCCTTTACACAGGAGAATGGTAACAGCAAAGCTGGTATATGGCAGTTAAAAATTAAAATAAGGTCTCAACTACTGACCAGTCAGTAGTGAAGAAGCAACCGCTGCCACTCCACCTACCGACAAACCACACTGATTGTAACTGGAACTTTCTAGGGGACAAACAACTCTGATTGTAACTGGAACTTTCTAGGGGCTTACTGGCCCCTGAATATAAAGTCCAGCTGGAAATTTACGCTGTACCCCATTATTATTATTACTAGCTAAGATACAACTCAAGTTGGAAAAGCAGGATGCTATAACCCCAGAGGCTCCAACAGGGAAAATAGCCCAGTGAATAAGAAAAAAAGGAAAATTGAATATTTTAAGAAGAGTAACAACATTAAAATAAACATCTACTATATAAACTATAAAAACTTTAACAAAACCAGATAGAATAGTGTGCTCGAGTGTACCCTCTAGCAAGAAAACTCTAAACCCAAGACAGTGAAAGACCATGGTACAGAGGCTACGGCACTACCCAAGACTAGAGAACAATGGTTTAATTTTGGAGTGTCCTTCTTAAAGAGCTGCTTACCATAGCTAAAGTCTCTCTTCTACCCTTACCAAGAGGAAAGTGGGCACTGAACAATTAGTGCAGTAACCCCTTGAGTGAAGAAGATTTGTTTGGTAACCTATGTTGTCCGGTGTACGAGGACAGAGGGGAATATGTAAAGAATAGACCCGAGGTTAGATTGAAAGAAAAGGAAAAGCCTAGTTGTTCTTTCTTTACTTTCATCCCACACTAACTCGTAACCTTTGTCCATGATCTGATGTTAATTACCACCTGAAGTGCAGCTACAACAGGCCCTAAAAAAGTGTTATAAGAGATCTGTGGGTTACATCCCACAGATAATGGACAGTGCATGTCATTTGGCTTTTCCACGATTCCACCTTTAATACTTGAGTCTCAAATAATTCTTTTCAAAAGCTAGAGACGTGCCAACACTTCTGACTTAACAGGCTCTGACTTAGGTCCCTCCTGTAGAAAACGGCGAGAGAGGTGAAAGGGTCAGGACAATAACCTCTCTTACCCAGGAAAAAATTGTATTCTTAGTAGATGAGTATCAGGAATGGACTGATTCTGGGTTTTAGCATCAAACTCAGGGACGAAGTTGAACCCAATCTACCTCCAACCCCTTAAATGGGCAATGTCAAACAAGAAACCATAAGTTCAATGATCTGCTTTGCTGAAGCCTGAGCAAGCAAGAAAATATTTTAAAGGGGGAGATCTCTGTCATATCTGTCTGAGGCTTGGACCAACGGTTTGTATGGTGGCCTAAGGAACTGTATCACCTTGACAACATTTCACGGGCCATCACTACTACAGGCTCTATAAAAAATGAAAAAGCAAAAGCAACATGTATCCTGTAGCATTTCTGCTGACAAGTGAATGCTGGTGGAATTTAACAGAAGGATTTTGCTGCCTTCAAAGAATCCATCCTTGCAGAACCTGGGAATCTACCCGTGCAGTCAACATTGACCACAGAATCTTAGCAAAGGCTGTCGGATTCAGAGATATCATCAGATTTCTTAAAATCCACATCAAAGTTGAAATCTCCTCTCCCCGAGACCATACCCGGCCCAGAGAGAGGTTATCATTGCTGTCTAAATCTCTCTTGCCCGCTCTAAGAGAGGACTGGAATGGAAGGGATGCAAGCAGTGTCCTCTGCTTGCATTTCCTATGGGTTGAGCAATCTGGGAGGACATAGGATGTCTGGGATCTGATGGAGGAGCTATGCTCCTCTTTGGCTTCGTTTTATTATCTTTGGATTCCCTCCGATGGGAACCGGCAGCAAAGGGTGTAAGTTGGCTCAAGGGGTATCTCCTGTCTTTATGTTAACATCCTGCACAGCTACACATTAGTCCAGCTCCTCCTCCCTTTGTCTCAGTGTTAGGAGAGCAAATCAAAATCTAATATTCCAAAGCAAGAGTCTATAATTATCCACTATGGTAATTTCCCAAGAGAGTTAGGAGTCACTGTGTATCCTATGACAATCCCCTCCAGGATGGGTAATCCGCAGCTGCTTCCAGTTGTGCTGTCGTCGAGTTTGATCAGTGCAATATGTCTAGGTAAAAACTTCTGGTTACACTCGGGTGGAACCACATTTGCCACTGGAGCAGATGCCGCACTAGAAGTCTTTCTGGATCAAGTGTGTTTGAAGACAGGATGAAGTGTCTTCAGAAGGAATCACCAACAAACCCACCCCAAGGACAAACGCTAATGAGAAGCGCTAGATGGTGTAATGGCTCTAGGGGAGGTGTCTACGCGAGACACGTTCAGGAGACGATTGCTTGGGGTGAATGCTATCATGTGAATTGCATTCAAATGAGGCACAACTAGGCTTAGTATAAGCATGCGATGACAACTTGCGTCTGGAAGATGTGCGCTGGAGAAGGAAGTCTAGATAAAGAAAATCTGGATAAGGCGCTTAAAGGTAAATCCCATTTGGGTGAGGTGAGCGCAGAAGAATCTTCTGGTCGAGGCATGTCTGAATGGTAGTACCTGGTTGGGGCACCTGAAGAAGCGCGAGAGGAAGAAGCGTGCGCTGGCAAGTTGTCTGTTTGGTCCAGTAGAAATGGACCGCCTATGCGAGATACGTCTATAACCCTCCTCCTTAGAGAAATATCTGGCACAGGTTGTTTTTGAGCATACTCCGAACAGTAACTCCTTTGTCAGTGGGGAGAGTTCAGACACTCGTTTCTTGAACATTACATCTGGAGAAGACTCTCCCTCTTAAGGTGGAATGCAGACAACAGGCTCCCGAGCTCTTTGACATAGGGGATACTCGCAGTTGGTAAGTGGAGACAAGGAACTGTTTCAACCACTCCTTAGACGGTGAACCTGCCAACCACCAAGGAGGGTCACAAAACTTGTGAGCCATCATCCTTCTCTTTGAAATGAAGGCTCCCTCTGAGAAGAAGAGTCAGAGGGAAGAGTACCATGGCTAGAAGAAGGCAGTTGGATTTCTTCGACCTCAAGGATGACCACGAGGAGGATCCATGGCCCTTGCACTTGACCGTGCCACATGTCTTAGGCAGCACTCCCAGACACTATTTAGGACACACACAAAAGGTCACTAATAAGCTGGAAACAAAGAATTTATTATTCAAGTTAATACCTGCCATTGTTCATAGCCAACATAAATGTCTGTCCTCAATGTGGTTTTTCAGTGGTAGTGGGGTGGGGGAGGTGCTCCCCTGCTAATGGCCCAGTAACAAACTGTCAGTTGTTGACACTCTTAAGGTACTGCCCTGCCACTGGCCCGGTAACTACCTATCAGTTGTTGATACCTCTTAAGGTACTCCCCTGCCACTGGCCCAGTAACTACCTGTCTGTTGACAACACCTATAAGGTGCTCCCCTGCCACTGGCCCATTAACTACCTGTCAGTTGTTGACACCTCTTAAGCGCTCCCCTACCACTGGCCCAGTAACTACCTGGCTGTTGTTGACGCCTCTCAAGGTGCTCCCTTGTCACTGGCCCAGTAACTACCTGTCGATTGTTGACACATCTAAGATGTTCTCCTTCCACTGGCCCAGTAACTACCTGGCTGTTGTTGAAACCTCGTAAGATGCTCCCCTGCCACTGGCCCAGTAACTACCTGTCGATTGTTGACACATCTAAGATGTTCTCCTTCCACTGGCCCAGTAACTACCTGTCAGTTGTTGACACCTTATAAGGTGGCTGGCCCAGTAACTACCTGTCTGTTGTTGACACCTCGTATGATGCACCCCTGCCACTGGCCCAGTAACTACCTGTTGATTGTTGACACCTCTTATGGTGCTCCCCTGCCACTGGCCCAGTAACTACTGGTCAGTTGTTGACACCTCTTCTAATTTTCAGATGGGGTATTCAAGCTCCACTGTTATTTTTCTCAAAGGATGAAGGTTTGTATAGTGGAAACAAATATAACTTTGGTCTCAAACTGCTAAAAAAGACTCCTCATAACTTCTACTGAGGATTACAAGACTCATGCCAGAGATTCAGAGACTTTTCAGTGGCCATGTGCAAAAGAGGGTAGTACCCTTCAGTTGTAGTATCAAGGAACATTTAAAAAGGCTGGACAGCAAGATTGAAGAAAGGAATCGGTAACGGAGGTAGGCTACAGTAGAAGGTTGAAAAGTGTGCAGATAGGACCAAAATGGCTACCAAGACCATAAACTTTCAATACACAGAGATGCACTAACAGCAATAAGCCCCCCAAAAAAAACTTATAACCTTGGTTTAGTTTCCTGTAATTATTAATATTTCTTAACCTTTAAAATCTTGTTTATCCTATACAATGTATACCATATCCAGTTACATGCCATAAAACAATTTATTACTAAAAAATGTACATATCTATAGTTACCATTACCTTCGGGATTACAAGCACGCATCTGTATATAAATTGTATAAACAAATTATTAATACTGTATGAATAGATTACAAAATCAAAGGTCCCTTACCTTCATCTCTTAAAGTAAATCGGCCGAGTTGTGGATGATCTTTAAATGCCTCCATACAAATAACTCCCGATGTTTCAAATCTCATGATCGCAATCTAAAAAGAAATGAACCAAATGCTTTTTAGCAAAATTATTGAGATATAGGTTGCACTGATATGATACATATTAGAAAAGGGAGAATATTTTACTTGCATATCTGTTCTCTAAATTCAGGAGACATGGGAACTGAAAAAAATTAGTTACATTAGATTGAATTAAAAATTACACAAGCAAACTATTCAATAATAAAGTCAAGAGACTACAGTAAGAGTTCCTCATCCATGGGCATTAGGTTCTAGCATGCTTGCAGTTGAGGAATTTGGAGATAATAGGCAACAGACTATAGTGATTTGAAAATTTCCATACAAAATACATTTATTTTTTTAAATTTGGGGAGATGAAATAAATCACATTAGAAAAAAAAAAAAAACACTCGATTCAAAACATTTTGGGAAATAATTTTCTGGTATACACAAAATAAGACCGAGTGAATGCCAACACTAGCTATAAAGAGATTCCTTCCCCAAGCTGATACCCTTACAGGTCATTGGTGTGCAAGTGGAGAGGGGCGCTACCCGTTACCTAACCCCGCACAGTAGCTAAAGGAGGGAAATGCGTAATTCAGTGTCCCTTTCCTAGACTGGTCAGGTTGGGGACGAGAGTGATGAGCATAATACATGCCGTTCTTGGAGGAGGGGACTGTTCCCAGATTGGTCAGGTTGGGAATGAGAGTGACTAGCATTATATACGCCTTTCTTGAGAACAGGACTGAAGATGCAGAACTGGCCCTGGATGTTCGAGGAGTCTTCTGAAGCGCAGACTTCAGTGTTCTGGTCATATTTGTTTTTGAAGGCCCAGGGCCTTTAAAGATAACTGCTTAGTAACAATACCTCCTCTTGCCCTGCCTACCTAGCAAAGTAGGAGGCAATGGCACCAGTTACCTTCAGGACCCAGTTGACCCAGTGGTAAGCCAAGGTGTTCCCAGCTTTGGCACTTGACGGGAGCGAGTCCTTATACTTCTTCCTATTCTCAAGATTTCCCAAATCTCGGATAATGACAAATTATTTGCCTGTACCTGACCAGTGGTTAACTCAGAAGTTTGCTTGGAGGCAGGCCATGGAAGCAGACTCAAAAGTGCTGAGAACAATGTTACCTCTTGAAGAGTTCATTCACTAGGAGGGGAGGGGAGGGGAGGGGAGGGAAAAAGGGGGGGGGGGCGCTTGCTCTCAGCGTTATCACTGCTATGTCAAAGGGGTAAAGGAGGGGGTCAGCGAATGAGCGCTAATACCTTGGATGTAGAGTAAGTAAAGATTCTCTGCTTTCACTCGCACTGTGTAAGAATCAGGTGTCGTTGGGTCGACGATATACCACAAGAGATGTCACACACACCTCAGTGGTATCCTTCCTCACAGCGTATCTGCCTACTAGACTGAGTATGCAGTTAGGGCAACAACCCAAAAAAGAAAGGGTTACAGTTAGAAGGGTCGGATTTCTCGAAGGCCGATGTGTCTCTAGCTCTTACTCCTTCCGAGGCCGATGAAGCATTAGGCGATTTACCCTATGAGTAGGAGACAGGAGAGTGGTATAGAGCAGCGCAGACACCGTAGACATGTGCCACCTTGGTATTTCTGACACCAGAAGTCACAAATCTAGAAACCACTCCTTCTGGGGCCATTAGAAGTCCAATAAGGTCACACCCCCCCCCCCTTTGTTGATACCCAAATTGTTCGTTGCAGATTGAATCACTGACACTGGAGGAGAAAATCTAGACCCTACCAATCCTGTAGCATACGTCTACTTTCCAAGCCAAAAATAACATCAAATGATCACTCCCCGAACTGTTAAGGGTGTTTGTGAGCATTGTGAACTTTGGGGTTGAAACATCTGATACTGGTCTCCAACTCCTGAGGTTTTGGAGACTAGGAATAACCTGTTGTAAAACCCCAGGGAAGTTTGTGACTTCCTACTCTATAAGTTCCACAATTTCTAGTTGTAACATGAGGTTTTGCTACATTGGTGAGATAACTGATATGGATTCTTTAACCACCACCAACACCCACAGGTCGGGCTCAAAATTTTCCCAAATGGGAAAGAGGTGCGAGTCTACCCCCAACTTGAATTCGCAGGGAAGGACAGTCATGCGTTCTCTGATAAGATATTTGAGGCTGTTTTGCAATCCTTCCAGAAATTCTACTATGATTAAATTTTGCTGTGCTTTCTCTCAAACAAAAGGGCCTCCTTGTTGGCAAGTCTGAGATTGAAATATTCAACCCAAAAGCGTTGAGCACAACTGTAACCCCATCTACCACGGGTCCCAATACATGTAAAGAATTTGTTTTTGTACTCCAATATTGGCTCTACCATACAGGTATGATCTGTTCTCTTAAATATCAACCTATCTAACACAGGTCCCAAAAGTTAAAATCAATTAATTTCTGTTTTTGTGCCTTCAATACTATCCCTACCATAGCATGGTGGTACACGTACGATCCCTTAATCACGACACACAGGCTGATAACGCTTGAACAGTTCCTTCTGACCGCTAACTAAGCAAGTCAAATTATACAAAATTACATCTATATCACAATGTCCTGCACATTTCTTTTCTGTGAGACTATAAATAACACCTATTACAGAATCTGCAAAGGAAAGTGATCCAAGAAATGATCGAATAATTAATTACCTAAAACTATCTCTTTAGTCAACCAACGTGCAATACCTGAATGAGGTACACTGATGGGGTGAAGACTGGCAATCAAATCAAAATCTAATACAAGATCATGCAAGTGATGAGTGTCATACAAATCTGAACATCTATGTCTCAAAGTAGGCTTAAGTACTAAACAGGAACTTAATTTGCCAGGCAGGACTCTTTTTGGACGTAGATGTACAAGCACCTACATTTACCCCAGTTTGAGTTAACCTATGACGACCTAGTGTTCGAGCATGCAAGAAAACGGAGAACACTCTCATCTAAAACAATGAAAACGATCGAGTTCATCCCATCAGAAACCAAGGGAATCATACGATATGCAATGCCATCCACACGAGTAATATGAAATTGTTTAGGAGCGCTTACTTTAGCGAATGAACCTAATATTAGGATCCAGCCAACCAATTCTGTCTTCCGTCCTATAATATAGGATTGCAGTATTATGGGGTTAGCAGGAAGAACTAGTGTAATTAGGGGTTACCAGGAGGCACTACTTTAATTAGGGGATAGGATTATCACCTACACAATACACCAAGAGAAAGCAAACCCTGACTTCCCAGAAATGATTACCATGCACACTTCATGCACTAATTACCACACAAAAAATTAGAAGATATTCTAATGAGCAGTAAGCAAACAACCTGGAGTATATCCAATCACTATCGATACAACTGAGAGACTGAAGGGGATAGAGTACCTGGCACAATAGTTCTGGACTTTTTACTGTCAGAAAGTTTCAATCATTTGTTAAGGACATGTATCTATTGAAGGGAAAGAATTTTATGATTTTATTGGCAAGTGTTAATCAAACCAAGATCCTGGAGAACAAGCAACAAGAACATAAGGAGAGGTCCATAGAAAAAAAAAATTCACAAATCTAATTTAACAAATTAGGTCGAACTAGATAAGCCAGAATATTTGCAAGTAGAGCAACGACAAATATATAACTATTTTGGTAAAGCCATGATATCAAGCGTTAGTACAGTTTCTTCCTGATAGTTGGCAATACAAGAAGGGATTTAGGCAACAGAACCCGCTGTTTGGACCTGGGAAGCTATTCAGCACTCCTATGCAACAGGAAATGAAATCAATGATTGTAATGTGAAATAAACTTAAGAGGTTCGATAGCAATATGGGAGAAGTAATCTAAAACAGAGGGATAACTGAAGGCTAGAAAACAGTGCAAGCAAGCATGGGGGCCACATTTCAGCAGGGACTTCCAAGTAATGCTTACAGTGTACTGAAAGATACACTGACACCAGTACCCAGCTGCAGAGGTTCGGGACACCTATCCATCAGAAGGGAATGGGGATAAGAGTCAATTTTTTTTTTTTTTTTTTTTTGTCTGGAGTTGGTAGAGGTACCAGCACCGATATTAGTACAATGCCTCCTACCCCAAAAAAAAGAGAATAAAAACACTTTAACATTGCTTGAACAACATTCAAGTGAGCACACTCACCTGATCTTGTTTAACAAACCGCGGCCGAACCTTCGATTTTTCACCAGTCTTCTTATCTACAGTACAAATAAGTAGCTTCACCGTAACTTCTTCTGCGACAGTATGCATGTGACAGACTGCCGAATAACCCGCACAAATAATGGACTTGTGTTCTAATATAACAACCTGGAATGGAATGAAATATTTTAGATTAATGTGATCATGATGATATATAGTTTTGGCTAAAGCCCAGCAACGTAACGTACCCAAATATATCTGGATTATAATATAAAAATGTATAAATTTCAATGTTGTGTCTATACAGTATTGAATCTAAATACACGTGACTTTACCATAAACAAATAGCACATGGAAATAAGCTGAGGGTTAAAGGTAAGCTCACAGCACTTCAACATTTATTTATGCATTGTCCTGGTACAGTATACAACAAGAGGTGACTGAAGAGGAAAAATTAGAATAGTAACCACCACATTTATTTCTTTAACTGCGCACACTCACTCACTCTTTCTCTCTCTCTCTCTCTCTCTAACGTGATCCGTCCTTTCCATTATAATTTTTTAACAATTCCTTTGTAGTGACACATTTTTTATCCTTTAAACTTTTGCTTACATAACATGTACGAAGCAAACCTTTCATCAGCAACAGCCACATATGATCTTATTTTACATTCATCATTCTAACTTCACTGTCATTAAGGACTAACCAGAACAGCAAACCTTTCAACTTTCCATCTTTGACTTCCATAAACTTTACCCTAAAAAATCATACTCTAATAGACAATAACTTCCACCTCTCTCATATAAACACATTCACAAGTTCCTGCAGTTACCCTCAAAATCTTACTTGTCAACACATGCACCTTTCCCTTTCAAACACATGCACTAGTTACAGAAGTTACCCTCAATATCTTTACTTCTTAACCTCAAAAATAGTACTCTATACCCTCCGAAACCATTAACCTGTACCCTCAAAAGCATTCTTCTACACATAATCTCCCACTCTCTTTTATGCACAGATTCACTATTTTCAGCTATTACCCGAAAGCCGTTAGTATTTACCATAAAAAACAATACTCTGTACACATTTATCAACAGCATCCTCATAACAAACATTCAAATCGTTTCAACAGTTACCCAACAACTCTTAACTCATAAAACCAACTTGTCTACAAATTCATCACTATCCCTCTCTTGTAAACACATTCGCTAGTTTTAGCAGTTATTCCAAAAACCCTATTTTTACCCTTAAAAAAATAATAGTTCTCTACACATTTATTCTACAATTCACAAAGTGAAGCAGTTTCCTCAAAAGCTTTACACTTTACCCTCGTAAACCTTACTCTTTTACAGATTCACTTCTTCCTCTTGTAAATATGCTTACTATTTTTGCAGTTTCTCTTCACAACCCTAAGTTAATACTGTATCATCTGCAAATATCAGTAATTTAAAGACATTCAAAGGACCCCTTTTCTCATTACACAATTTAGCACCTACTGTGCACTCCTGTCTCATACCCTTATACTGCTCTAAGCAAGCAACTTGTCTCTCGATTTCTATTGCTTGGCAGAAACTAGTGTTCATCAAGTAATTTTCCATACCATATAATATCACCAACCCAATTTTGCCTCAAATAGACTTGATCATCAGCTTAATCTTAAATATACCAACTTCTTCCTTCTTTCAATAACTTTAACTGTTAGTAAGAAAGAACTAGAGCCCCACAATATATTCACTATTAATCCTCACTGCTGATCCCTACCAATCCTACTATACCCTGATATGTTGAAACCTTAACATATACCCTCCCAGGTATACTACATAATGGTAAGTTCCTTTAAGACTTTGTCAATTCTATCTATAGCTAATAGATAAAAGTTGTAATAAATAGGGTGAAATAACATATTACCCTTAACTGCCTCCAACACTTTACATAGTTTATTCGCTCTCTGATGTACATCTACTTCCACTCCACCATTAAAGGCAACAACAGAAACCAAGTACTCAAACTGATCTTCCTCCTCAAGTAACTCTCCACTCAATCTAGCACCACCTTCATTTTTAGTGCATCTCATAACTTTACTCTTCCCAAAATTATCTCGCAACTTCTTTTGCTTTCACAACCCTCAAAAGTATGACACTAATTAATACACCTTCTCCTTAAAGTCTGCAACCAATGCAATACTACCAACAAACAACAACTGATTCACCCTGCTACAATCCTCCACCAAGCACTCCAGCATTCACCTCTCTTACAGCTCCACCAACAAACAAACCACCCTGGCAGCATCACACATTCCTGTCTGAGGCCCACTCTCACTGGAAACCACTCCTCTACTTCATTCTCTATACAACGCATGATTCACTACCCATGTATAAACTCTCCACTAATTGCAACAGCCTTTCATCTATTCCATATACTGTAATGTCATTACATTCCACATCACATCCCTGTCAGGTTATCATAAGTTTTCTCCACATCCATGAATACAAAATTTACCTCTTTACCCTTTACCAAATGATTCTCGCATACCTGCCTAACTATAAACATCCATAAAGACCACACCTCTTTCAAAGTTACACTGCACTTCTAAGATTGCATCCTCCATTTTATCCTTAATCCTAAGGGATACAAATAAAAATAGTAGCAATAGCTAGTATGAAAGGTGTGTATGTCCATGTACAGAAAGTTGCTAAGACCCTTTAGATTTGAGTGCTCTGGATATGTAAGGAAAAGAGTGGTAGTTTGTCCGTGATGAATATAACAGTGGCAAAACAAACCCTACTATGAAGACCAGCAAATCCCGGAAAAATTGAAAATATGATGTAGAAATGCTAACATGAAATGCAATTGCACAAAAAAGCACCATTAAATTCCCACTACAGAAATGGGGTATCTGGGTCCTCTATTTAAATTTAAAGATATCTAACAGGTGAGAAGATTTGAATTGTGATCTAATGTGCTTCTTTTATTGTGTTATAGGTGGTTAATTTTCATTTGGTAACAGTTAACTATATTAAAATCATACCTGAGCATCAAATATTCGTCCAGTTTTACAAGGGTTGTTTGGATCACAGATAACAAACCCAGGAGCTACATCTGCTTCTTCAACGCCACGGAGCTTGACTTTAACATTTTCTCCACATCTAACAGCGTTTGTTTCATCATCATTCCTCCACAACGTGTCAACTGTGACAGGAGTCTGAAAGGCAAAAATATAGCCTTAGAAGAACAATTCCAACTCTTTTATCATTCAAAGGTTCAATTACATTTTCATTTCTTGAAAGGTGGAATGTCAAAAACCTAAAACTTGGATGGCAAGTTATTAAATAAAAAAACTCTGGCAATGAACGTTAGCAAACAATACATGGGAAAATACAAACAAGGTCACTTTATTGAACCTTAATACAATCAACTTGACATACAAACTTCAGCTTTTTAACCAATAGGTGAAATAATCTGAATCATAAGATATTATGGCAGACAATCATTTACCCAAACTTCTATGAAAATATACTTGAATTATCATGAGCCTTCATTCTGAAAATTTGGTTTCCAATCCATTTAGTTTAGTCTTAATTCCTATATTCTACTACTTTGCATAGCTATATCAAAACATAAACCTTTACTACACAAACTACCTAATAGTGGCTGATTAATGTCAAGACAAAAATGTCAGTAGTTATCCTACTACTTTCTATCAAAATTTCTCTACAAACAAGAGCTACTTGTGACATTAATTACTGCATGTCCATAAAAAAGACTAAATCGGTTCCTGGCAGTCAAACTAAACATATTGAAGTATCTTTTAATCCTCTGGCTAAGACGAATGAAATACAGCGCTGACCATGTTTCACATCATATAAATAAATCTCCATTATTGTCCAAAAGCTTGGGCAAAGTTACTAGCTGGTAAACAAAAGACAATTTCTTCTTAAAAATAAATTAAGACTTACCTGAAATTCATAAAGCTACTTCAAAAGCAAATGTTTTTATGTTGAACAGGTTGACATGTCTCTTTTTACAGTTTACATATGAAAGATGTTTTAACATTACTGTTAAAATATTTTTGTTCTAAATTTTTTTTTTATTACTTTCCATATACAGGTAGTCGATGACTTACGACATAATCTGACTTATGACTGTTCGACTTTACAATGATTTTCTCACTGTGATGATGTCACAAGTATGTCTGAAATAGTACACTAATAGGAAAAATTTTCCTTGGAAATAATCTATTTTCTTGTATAGAATTGAACTGCTTTATCTTGGTAAGTTAGTATTCTCTTTTATTGTTAATATAAAGTATCAATTTTCAGTAAAAATTAATAAGAAGTTTTAATATCTGTCAAGTTCATATATGTCTGGTGACGTCATATTACCGGCGGAAAGCTGCTGGCAATAGAGTGATTTCCTTCCAAAAGGCTAACGATTAGTAGTAGTATTCCCATTATCAAAATATCAAGTAACGATACAAACTATTTTGTATGCCTGTATCGGTTGTCATACGTACTACTTAGTGTAAATTTGACTCTATGTTAGTTTTATTTCATCTCTAATAATAGATCGATATTTATCTAAATAAAGTAGAATAATGACAATTATTTTCTTGGAAACATATTTCCTTTTACATTATAAAAATTAAAGACTTTTGGTTGGTAAGTTAGTTCATTTCTTGCAAGTAAAAAGAAATGAGTTTACATACTTAGCAAAGCATTCTTCGTCAAGTTCACATCACATGTCCTTCGACGTCATATGTATGGTGGAATGCGTGTTGGCAAACCTAATTATTTTCTTTTGGTGTATTACTGACTAATCTTCTTATTCCCATTATCAAATCACCGAGTAACGATACAAAGAATTTCAGATAAATGTCTAAAGAAATATGAAGATTTAACAGTGAATTAAAAATCAAAATATGAAACTGTAACATTTATATTTTTCATCATTTTAGATATATCAAACATTACTTTCCTTACCTTATTAGGCATTACCAAGATGCTATCACCCTTTTTGCAACCTCCACTTTCCACTTTACCAATAACGATGGTTCCTCTATCATTATACCGATCTACGACTGGCATCATGAAAGGACCAGTAATATTTCTATTTAAAGGTGGTAACTGATTAATGTATGGAATAAATGCAGGTCCCTTAAACCATGGACATAATGAGTCTTCTATGGGCTCTCTAAGGTTTGCTCCCGTTAGTCCTGAACATGGCATAAACATGATATCTTTACTGGGATTGAAGCCAACCTGAAATTGGAGATAGAATAATTTTTAAAAATTGCTCCGTAAATTAAATAATAATGCAAATACCTGTTATTATTTCATTTTATTTCCAAAACCCAGTAATTTAGACACCATACAAGTAGCTTTATTAATCATAATAAATGTATAAATTCAGAAGATATCAAAGCATTCAAAAGAACATAACATAAAACTATTATTCAAACAAATAAAAAATAAATTGTATAAAATCCTACCTTCTTTAAGTATGGTACTAATTTATCCTTGCATTCATTATATCTAACTTCTGACCACTGCACTGTTGAGTCATCCATTTTATTTATCAAAACAATAAGGTGTTTAACGCCAGCAGTCTTCGCCAACATAGCGTGTTCTCTGGTCTGACCACCTCTCTCAAATCCAGTTTCAAATTCACCTTTTCTTGCAGATATTACCTGAAAATAAACAAAAAGTCTATTTATATCTAGTGTACACATTCTTTTCCTTAAGATATTGGGGATTTGGTCCCACCACATTGGTCCCATCTCTGCAATTTTCTCCACATCAAGAGCAATAGTTTTTATGACATCTGATGCATATCTTGTACTTAATCAACGTGGATAAATCAATGTGATTAACATAAGTACTGTATACAGTATTATATATTGGATATTATATATTAGGTAGAATTTTCATAATATAAACTTTGTAGGAAAGAATAAGAATACAAAAAATATAAAACTAGCTTACAATAAGAGAATTAGCATACCACCAGAGTTATACAAGCGTAAAGTTTAATTCAATCCTTGTCTACCACAGAGATACTAGAGTAAGTGGCTGGGTAGATATATATGTTATGAATAAATGAGAATCAAGATTTGGGACTACATAGTAGTACTATAATGGAATGGAATATGGATTTAGGCATAATGCCGAGGTTTTGACAAGCCCACATACAACCAGGAACAATAATGGAAAGCATTGGAAAAAATTATTTTAATTATTTTTTTATCTCTATACTCATATTGCTTCTCTCAACATTGGATTATCAACATTTACAGGACTTTGACATTCCTATCACTTAATAGGTTGAATTGAGACCTCTCCAAACGGCATATGATTTTTGCCTCTGACCTTCGGTTTTGTGACGCCAGTGCGATTTACACCGAAAGTAAGGGCTTTTTAATCCCATACATTCCTCAGTGATTAATATTAAGATCTGGAATTATTGCCATGTATAGACATGATGCTGACCTTCAAAAAAATAAAAAAAACTTATTTTCTTCTAAAGTAATTTCTTTTTGAAGTATGATTTTTTTAAAGTTTTGTAGAAAAATAAACCATAAAAATTGGGAAAAAAGTAATAAATATAAGTGAGAAAAAAAAAAGTTTATTTGTTACGTAAAATCATTCTAACTTAATACCAAATTTCAATATTATAGCTTTAAATGAAGGGAGATTAAGGAATTTGAAGGTCAAGAAGTAAAGTTTTGAGATACGGCCATTAACAGTTTTTCTTTGTATTTTTACAAAGAAATTGTTAACAAATCATGATCAATTATGAACTCTATATTCTTTTTTGGGTATCCCACAACTATATTATCATAATTATGAATGAAGGCCCCTTGGCTCAATATCTTGCTTTAGGCACTGCTTCAGGCGACATGGCCGCTCTTTCCTCAAGAACTTTCTCTCTTCCCCCTTCACTAACTCTGCTAACATGCCCCCCCCCCCCCACACACACTCACTCTCTCTATATATATAAAAGTACATAAATAACATTAAAAGGATAACAGTTGGCCTTAAACCAGATACAGTATCAATTTGTTTCATAAGACAATTTTTTCCCTCTATGTGTAAGCTTCTGGATACATTACTTCTTTTCTAAAATATAAAATCTTAGCATAGGATAAGTACATAAATTGTCCCATCATGATTTCCAGTTAAAAAAAAAAAAAAAAAAAAAAAAAAAAAAAAAAAAAAAAAAAAAAAAAAAAAAAAAAGAAAAAAAAAAAAAAAAAAAAAAAAGAGAGAGAGAGAGAGAGAGAGAGAGAGAGAGAGAGAGAGAGAGAGAGAGAGAGAGAGAGAGAGAGAGAGAGAGGGGGGGGGGGTTATCAGCCGAGAGTGATTTAAGAGTCAAAGGAAAAACGAGGGGAGATTAATTTCCTGTTTAATCTGGTGCATCAAAGTAGCTTATTTCATTAACAACCAAGGAAGTTACCAACAATTCAGGATATATTCTAATTTCCTTATTTTTCCTCATTAAAATAATCCTTCTAATAGAAAATTATTCAAGCATACATAATTAAACTAAAAAAAAAATAAAAAAAGAGAGAGAGAGAGAGAGAGAGAGAGAGAGAGAGAGAGAGAGAGGGGGGGGGGGTTATCAGCCGAGAGTGATTTAAGAGTCAAAGGAAAAACGAGGGGAGATTAATTTCCTGTTTAATCTGGTGCATCAAAGTAGCTTATTTCATTAACAACCAAGGAAGTTACCAACAATTCAGGATATATTCTAATTTCCTTATTTTTCCTCATTAAAATAATCCTTCTAATAGAAAATTATTCAAGCATACATAATTAAACTAAAAAAAAAAATAAAAAAGAGAGAGAGAGAGAGAGAGAGAGAGAGAGGAGAGAGAGAGAGAGAGAGAGAGATTTTAACTGTAATGTATATCTATATTTTTCATTCACATTATATATTTAGTCTTTTAATACGATGATGAACGGAGAATTTTAGCTCAAGATAGATACGATTGACAAAACTTAACTAAGGCCCTTTGCGTCAATAGGTGTAGGAGGTGGAGGGGATGGATTATATATTACATATATGAAATATTACTTAACATAATGTATGTATGAACTTCTTTTGATAGTTTTCATTACTGTACTATACAAAGGGTTTATCACTGAATAGTTTAAAAGTATTAGCTATAAAGTTGGGCTGTTCTGCTTTGCGTGGTCGGTCTGAAAACGTTAGCAAGCAAGAGTATCTATCGTAAAGCCATGAATAGGTAATTTTTTATTTAATCATAGTTCCTTTTATCGTAAATGAACGAATCTGCAAATATTGAACCCGCGGATATTTAGGCCCATCTGTACAAGAATTGACTTGGAAAAGATATTAATGTTACTTACCAAAACAGCCAAGTCAGCTTGGCAAGCCCCACCAATCATATTTGGCACAAAACTCTTGTGACCTGGGGCATCTAGAATGGTGAAGTGTTTTTGTTCAGTCTCAAAATACGCTCTGCCAACCTCAACTGTTTTGCCTTTATCTCGTTCTGGATGGTATAAGTAAAGAAGGGCATGAGATGAAAAGATAAAAGAATTTCTTATAATTAGGATTGCCTTAAATTAGCTTGAATAATTTTATTTTGTTTACTTATCAGATTTATTTTCCAATGAATGGAGAGAGGAAAAAAGTACAAGTTACAAGGGAAAAATTCTAATCTAAAAGAAACAATATAAATGTAAAGTTCAAACACCACCTAAACAATACCTGAAGATTTACAAAATTAAAACTTTCTTTTTAGCATGATATATTTAGCAATGGCTGAAACCAAAAATCTAGCAAAACTATTGCTTCCATAAATATCTTTAAAAAATGAAATCAAATCTAATCTGAAGTGACAATTTCACATCAGAATGAAAACCACTAAATAATTTGTATTTTTCCTAGCTATACAAACCTTGGTCTTTTAATAGTTATAATACCCTTGCATACAAGCTTGTATGGCCGACAAAGAACCATCAAGGATATGGCAACCAATAAAGCATGCCCTACCCGTGTGTGTCTGGCCAACAGGCTTTGGCGTGAAGTGTTGAATTGAATATAAAATTTAGGCCTTAAGCCAAGAGCTGAAGCATCAAAGGCCATTTAGAACTACATAATGCAAATTGATCAATCATATCCACACTCTTACATTTGATATAATTTTAACTTTCATAACCAATCACACAGTTTATATACAATAACATCTAAATGCATAATAAAAAATGATTAAAAAAATCAATTAATAAAACTAATGATATAAACACCAATGCTCTATAATTTTTTCAAGTTTAGGATAGTACAATATCCCACACCCCCTTATATCTCCTGAAGGTTTGTACTGGAGAAAATGCATCCTCCTCTGAAGATTAAAAACAGAGCAATCGACTATATGTTTAATATCTATTGAGCTATGGCGTGAAGTAGGGAATTCCAACTGGGTCTTGTGGGGTGGAAGCAGTGGGAAGTTAAAACCTAAATGACTAATTGAAGGTGCACGCAACCAAACAGAATTAACTTTGTTGTGGAGGAGAGACAACTCAAGAACCTCTGCCACTGTCGTGCTGGTAGAGCTTTGCAGTTGAGAAGAATTGTTGCAACCTGTTTTAAGTGAAGCACTCTACCTTCTGATGAAAATACTTGCAATTGGACCGATCTATATCTGTGGCTAACCACTTATTATGGTTGATTCGGATTCAGAGAATGGAACAGAAATTAAGAAGCTTTTGATTCCGGCAGTAAAAACCAGTTGTCTAGGTATCACAGAAGTTTAATGGCAATGGCCTTCAACAAGTGAAGCGATGATTACAGACTTGTAATGCAGAAGCAGAGGAATTTAAACTGGAATTTCTTCTTGTCCAGTACAAACCCTAGATACTTTCTAGATTTTGAATGCATGGGTACCCAAACGTATGCATCCCTCAGGTCTATGGACAGCAGGAAGTGATTTCTGATTTCCTGGAGGACTGTGCTGGGTGTCTCCATTTTGAAGTGTGCTTATAAAATGAAAAAATCCAAGCAAAACTTCTTAATGGGCATTTTCCTCCAGTATTGCTTGAACATTGTCTACATAAGGAGATCCCTTCAAGTTCAATGACTGGATCATTGGATTTCAAGTCATAGGAGGGGAACGTGTCAGGAATTCCTCCACAGGCAGAAAAATGAGGGGATTGCCTTCCCTAAGGCAAGCCTCTCCTTCCTCAATGTCGTCGGTTGGGATGTCCCTAATGCCGAGATGAATGCATTGAGTCCTGTTTCCAGTATTATTATTATTATTATTATTACTTACTAAGCTACAACCCTAGTTGGAAAAGCAGTATGCTATAAGCCCAGGGGCTCCAACAGGGAAAATAGCTCAGTGCGGAAAGGAAAAAAGGAAAATAAAATATTCTAAGAAGAGTAACAACAATAAATATCTCCTATATAAACTATAAAAACTTTAACAAAACAAGAGGAAGAGAAATAAGATAGGAGAGTGTGCTCGAGTGTACCCTCAAGCAAGAGAACTCTAACCCAAGACAGTGAAAGGCCATGGTACAGAGGCTATGGCACTACCCAAGACTAGAGAACAGTGGTTTGATTTTGGAGTGTCCTTCTCCTAGAAGAGCTGCTTACCATAGCTAAAGAGTCTCTTCTACCCTTACCAAGAGGAAAGTGGCACTGAACAATTACAGTGCAGTAACCCCTTGGGTGATGAAGAATTGTTTGTTAATCTGTGTTGTCAGGTGTATGAGGATAGAGGAGAATATGTAAAGAATATGCCAGACTATTCAGTGTGTATGTAGGCAAAGGGAAAATGAACCGTAACCAGAGAGGAGGATCCAATGTAGTACTGTCTGGCCAGTCAAAAGACCCCATAACTCTCTAGCGGTAGTATCTCAACGGGTGGCAGGTGCCCTGGCCAACCTACTACCTGTTCTGGAAAAGGTCATCACTCAGGATCCTGCCATTTTGGAGAGCAAGCTCTTGGTTTTGCATGTGGCTGTTTTGACTGCTAAGAGAAGGCCGTTCTCCTAAATATAGGTTGGCTTGCTTTCTCCCACTTCTCGACCACCACCACGAACTCTGAAGGCAGGAACAAGGTTGGCCACCGAGTTATTGGGATGTTCTGTAATGTCAATCAGTCTCTGGAAGCCATCTGGCACACAAACTTGTTGACAACGCATCTCTTCTCTTAAGAATACAGTTTGCCTGATCGCAGGAGTTCTTCGTATTTCTTTTGGACTTTTATGGCTGAAAGATTCTCGGACACTGCTAAATGAGCTCTTGCAAGGCTAACAGAGGCCGTTTCAAATTCAAGAATTTCAGCTGCTGACAGCACCGCCAACTGCTAAGACAGTTTCTCACTCAAGACCAGGTCAAGAATGCCACGTTGGGATGTAGAGGCAAAGGAAGGGTGAACACAAAAGATTCTCTGATTAGAGAGCACTGGTAAAATGAGTTTAGATGACCTCACCACTTTATAGGAGTACTGATGAGAAAAAACCTACTGCTTGATCTTCTGAATTATATCTTCCACCTGATGAGACCAGGCCAGCTCTAAACTATCCGATTCCAGAAAGCACCGGTTAATAGAAGTCTTCCTTGCCTTGTACACTGTTGGAAGGGGGTGCTTCCCCAAGTTTATTCAAGATTCTGATAACCTCCTAAGGACTCGCAGAACAGACGACTTCTCAACCAATTTCTGCCATCACAACTTCTAATGGAGCTCTCATGAAAGGTTCAGAGGAAACTACTTCTGCAGCAGAGGTTGAGGGGTGCTCAATCCTAGATGTGGAATCACAAAGTCTAGCCTAGCTGTTTTACTTGGCAGTGGAACAACAGAATTCTCCTGCTTGACGACTGTTCTTGCACTGTTCCGGAATGTCTTTTCAGTGTCCCCCAAAGCCAAGTCAGGGAACAGGGGAAAGGGACGGTAACTAAACATGACCATACCAGGACAACTCTACCAGAGAGGAATGGTCAAGATCAATATATAGAGACTGCTCTCCCCCAGAAAACATTCATTCAGTAGACTCATGTTAGACACCGATGGAATCGGGAGAGTACGAGGTCCCACGTACCAAGTCCGCCTCGAAGGATGAACCTGAGGGACCACTCTAAGGAAAACAGAGAAGGGATCGCGAGGAATCCTCCTTCCAACAGGCTGTTGTGGAACCACTGATGTCTTTGCAGGAGCTGAGATGGCACTGCTTCCCTTAGGAGTTGATCTATGAGGTGAAGTCCTGCACATAACTTGCAGCACCTCATCATTTTCTAGCAGAACAATTGGAGGAACACAAGGCTCGCATAAACTGTTCTTATAGGACGGTCTTGTAAAAGGAGAGAACGAAGGCGGGAGGAGGCACTCGCACAAACTGCAGATTGGCAGCCACACTACCAACTTGTGGTAGGACTGACAGAACACTAGATAGCAGGATGGCGGAAGCACTACCGATTTGAGGTAAGATGGAGGAGCCGCATTAGCTTGTACCCTTTGTTGGCCTACAGGTCCTAAAATGGCTACTGCAGTGACAACTTTTTTTCTTTTTTTTAATAAAATTTAACTATAGGTTCCACGGTTGTTATTCTAAATATTGTTGGAAACCATCTGGAGACCTATTAGAAAATGGGTTTTGAGATTCTTTAACAGCTAGTTCATATCAACTATATTTTTACATACAGGTAGTCGTCGACTTACGACCAGGATACAAACCGAGAGAACGTCACGCGCAAGTCGATTTGGCCGTGAAGGTTCCGTAGATTTACTATGCTGTGTCATGATTATGGTAATCACCTAGGATATATTTCATCAATATCTACTTAATGTTTTTCATCATTTCATTCTCTTGTATTTCTCCCATCAACTCTTGCATTCATTGCAATCTTTAGCAGACAGCCATTTTCCATTCTCTCAACATGGCCAAACCACATCAACACATTCATATCCACTTTAGCTGCTAACTCATTCTTCCACCCGTTCTCACCCTTACTACTTCGTTCCTAAGCCCGTCTTCTCGAGATACACCGCCATACTCCTTAGACACTTCATCTCAAACACATTCAATTTCCGTCTCTCCATCACTTTCATTCCCCACAACTCCGATCCATACATCACAGTTGGTACAATCACTTTCTGATACAGAACTCTCTTTACATTCATGCCCAACCCTCTATTTTTTTACTACTCCCTTAACTACCCCCAACACTTTGCAACCTTCATTCACTCTATGACGTACATCTGCTTCTACTCCACCATTTGCTGTAACAACAGACCGCAAGTACTTAAACTGATCCACCTCCTCCAGTAACTCTCCATTCAACATGACATTCAACCTCGCACCACCTTCCTTTCCCGAACATCTCATAACCTTACTCTTATCCACATAATACCGTGTATAAATCCATTTCAATTGAAGCTTAAAATGCAGCATCTGATTTCATCAGCAAACCACTAATTTTTAGGAAAAACTTTATTCTAGAAAATTGCTAGATTTATTTAGTTAATTGTGCTGTAAGAAAACATGCACTTTTGTTTTAAATTTCGGGTGAGTTTTACAAATTGAGTATTGCTGACTTCTTTATGTCCAACTTCTGGCTGTGATCAAATCAGCCGATGTCTAGCTGCCGCTCTCAAGAATATGTGCGTACGAATACAGTAACAAAGAATTGTTTATACCATTTCCTAACTTATTCAAAACATCTATACAGTTAATATTACATAAGCACCAATAATTTCTGTTTAGTACATTCAAAACTATCTTTATTCTCTCTCTCTCTCTCTCTCTCTCTAGCTAGGCTGCCTTTCACTACCTCTATCTGTCTAACAAATAAAATCTTTAGTGCTTCACAAAGTTCCAGTTATACTGTATTAAAATCAATCATGATTCAAATTTTATTTATTCTCCAATCTCACACCATCTGTCACATCCAACGTTATAGTGGTAACGCAATTGTTTGATAACTCTAAAAACCCGACTAGTACTTTTTTTTTTTTTTTTTGCAAATGATTCCATACTTTAAGTGGGTACATGTTGACTTATAACTGAAGATAGGAAAAGTATTTTGGATATGGAATGGACAATTATCTTTCGTAACAGTTTAGAATTATCGTAAATTATCAAGCTATCACTAGAGGCAGTTTGCTACTGTTGATTAACACACACAAAAATGGTTTTCCTGTTTTGCTACGTCTGTAGGAATTTATTAGGATACGGTAATTAAAATATTTGTAATAACATATTTACTAAAAGCTCTTTATATCATTAGTTACCACCTTGATCATTTGTGTTTAATACGTCCGTTTGTTCCTTATGATCGACGATGGAGAGTACACTAAACAAACAGGTTTATTTCGAAGTTCTAAGAAAAATTAAGTAAAACCACGTAGATACCAAAATAAAAAATCATCATATAATCAATACTTGGTAAGATAGCAGTTGCTGCAAAAAGTAACCTAAACACAGACGTGTAAAGGATTTAGTTTCTTCGCTATGATCAGATGAACATAAACAAAACAACAGCTTCCGATTAAGATGGAGTGGTTTTTGGCATGGTTAGGAAACGCATGATATAAAATAGCCTTTATTTTGTTAATTTTGGATTTTCAATAATACAACAAAAGCTAGTCTATATAGATAGTGATAGTTGTGCTATTCACTAGCTGTCTTATAAAACAGATATGACAAACTTATTAGGATTACTACTAATCTTAGGTCGTGTTATAAGAAAAAATATATGTATTTACACCCTTCCTGGTTGTAAATTCAACCTTTTTCAAGTTAATTAAAACTTTAAAATATTTCAAATGTTTTAACTATTTATAAGAACAAATTAATATTAGAAAAAATACAGTACAGTACATAGAAAGAAATGAAAACGGGTGGTAAGCGCGTTTGAATAGGCGAGTTTCTGTTTGCCATGGCCCTAATGGAATCATTCCAGTTATGTTTCGAAATATGCATTTTCCATTTATGCGGGGCCATTTATAGACCAAATTCTTGCATAATTCGGGACCATACTGTATTACAGTGATATACACTACAGTTTAGCTAGTATTATACTGTACAGTATTACTAGATAGGAACAACAGTGTTTTGTTGTTACACTGTAAGTGTATGATGGCTACTAGGTAAAATAACAACTTCGGCCAGTGATTACTGTAGTGTTACGTACTGTACTGTAGCCTTACCGTGTTCAGTAGTGGAACCATGTAATGTACACTTAATGATATATCTTAATTTAATAAAAAACTACCTATGATGTGATAGAAACCAATTAAAAACAATATCAGGCAGTACTTAGTGTATTAATTATCCGCACGTAGGCAATGGAAAGGGAATTGTTAGGTTGGGATTTATCAGTAGAACTTCAAAAGTTCAAAGTTGGAGCAAATGCTTTTTTGTTGACCAGGCGGACATGAGTCTTTTTATAGTTTATATATGACATATTTGTTTTTGAAGTTGTTCATAGTTTATATATGACATATCTGTTATGACGTTGTTACTTTTTTTAGAATGATTTACTGTTAATTTGTTCTCTTCAGTTATTTATTTCCTTATTTCCTTTCCTCACTGGGCTATTTTTCCTTATTGGAGCCCCTGGGCTTATAGCATTTTGCTTTTCCAATTAGGGTTGTAGCTTGGATAGTAATAATAATAATAATAATAGGGCAGCAAATTTTTGCAAAATTGCAAGTCTGTTACTCAACCCTCCTAAAGAGTGGAGGCAAACTGTATATGCAACTCCTTTTAAACTCCGCATGTCCCAACCGGCATTGTGTGAATAGATTAAGGTAAGCAGACGTGGAACTTAGAAGTTTTTTTTTTCTAGTGTGGCTTTCAAGCCGATGATGAAGACAGTCCAAGGAAAGACCCTGATGAACTTATGAAAAGAGCACCGCCATACAGTATTTCCACCGCCTTCCGGACACCACTTCTTCCCATTTGCGAGGGAATAACATGAACAGGAATGCTGTCAAACAGGATCAAAGTTTATCTGTCAGTCAGCTACAGTTTCCAAGAAAATTGCAAACCCTTTCTTAGTTAATAACCCTTTCACACAAAGCTGCCAAAAATCATATGAAAAAAATAAATATTTAAAATATGTGGCTAAAAAAATTGCCCAGCTGGCTTCCCCCCCATTCGCTAGGAACTATCAAAATCATTTTACAAATCTCAACAATGAGCTTTAACTACACTGAAAGCTCACTCCAATTACAGGACGAGGGTTTAAATTTATGTTGGAACAATTACAAACTAATGAATTTTAAAATTCTAAAGGGCATCAAGTATCTGCCTCATACCTTAAAATTTCCCTTGCAGGTCCAATATCTGCCACTCAGTATTATACTTTCAACAGTTCACCGGATGTTGGTGCAATGCATCCTTTCAAAGTACAAGTGTTAGGCGACTGTTCAACATGCACACGACCTAAACCCAAGATTAAACATTTTCTGATCTTTCTATTCATGACAAAGACTAAGGAAAAGAATGAAATTAAGCATAAAACTAACCTTCAAGATTAGTATCTAGCGCCCAAGAGAGATACCAAGTTTCTCTATTTTTCTCTTTGGCTTCCCTCTCGTATTTTTCTAGAGTACGTTTGTCTACCATTCCCGTCAAATACATGATTTGACCACCAATCGTTGATTTGCCAGCATCTGAAAAATACAAAACACAACTATTACAAATATCAAATTAATATCAATACTTTTCAAGTTCATTAGCATTCCTCCTTTAAAAGGAACAGAATCAACCTGTTATTCTGAATAAAAAATTACAAATCTTACCTTATTCTTAACTATACAACCCTGAGACCCTTAATAAGAGTGAAACTTCACCAAAACAGATGGCCATTTTAACTATTAATAAGATAGCAGTAGATCTTGCACGGTGGTTGTATGACTTGCATATAAGGTCTTAGGTTTAAATAGTTTAGTTTTTTCCCAACAACATGCTTTTCCTTTACCAATCAGGTTATTGTATTTGACCACCAAGTAATTCATTGGTCAGGCATTAGTCAGAGACACATATTTGTCAACAGCTTGCGTGATGCAGTTAAAGAAATAAATTTGTTTCATCGTGATCTTGTGAATAACCGAAAGGAGGCACTTGACCCATAAAATAATCTAACCTATCGGTAACCTTTACTTGTATTATAACACTGATTGAGAGGACCTGTTGCAAGTCTTAACATGATTAAAATATAAAGAAATTTTCACTTCTATAAAGGTCGTTGAATTGATGGACAATGACGAAGTCTATTGAGAAATATGTTACAAGAGTTTTTGAGTAGTATGTACTAGTATTTTCCCCATTTAATATACTGAACAGAGGTTACAATCATTCACTATTTGTTAAACCTTGGAACCATTTGTATCTACAGTAACATAATTAGTGTCCCAAATGGGATTATGGGCATTGAAGTCTCCAAGTAATAAATCTTATTTATCTGGGAATTATTTAGCAAAATTTTGCCATAGTTCAGAGGGTTGACTGTATATATAAATAATAAAGAATTATTATTTGATGATAAGAGTAATTTCCTATAATAGGAAGAGTATTGTTAATATGCTGAAGCCATATTACAACAGTGTTACATATTTTAGTCTTTGAATATCCCCTAAATGCACAGAGGTTTTCAGCCCATTAATATTCCATTGAATTTTGTATGGATTAAACATTAAGGCCATGGTGATGGTTTTCCACTGCGAAGAGCTATATTTTTACTGATTTTATTGCAGCTGGGCTTCCGTTTAACTACTCTAGTAATAGTTTTGTTGTTAGGTTTTAGATCTTTTGATATGTCATAAAATCTAATTTGATTTAATTCCTGTTTATCTTTTTGATAGGGATGAAGTTAACAAATTAAGCTATCATCGCACCACCATCAAAATTTTGTAGATTTGTGTAAAACCATTGCTTTACCAATTATTCCTATAACTGGAGATGGATTTATTTCTTTGAATGGTACATCATCATTAGGGATTCCTTCAGCTACTTGACGTCACATCACAAGGGTTGCTATGGACCTTGACCTTTACACTACATGTTTGGTAACTTGATTAATTATCGTGTGAGGGATTCACAATCTTTGCACTGTTTCTATAAAATTGATTATTTACATGTCACCAAGTCTTCCTTTATCATAAACTTTGAAGAAACTTCTTCAGACTCACTCACAGATTCTTCATCAATTTCTCTTTTTATTCTGGGTAGGGGGTTGTGTTTTTAGGTAGCCTTCTTTTTTTCTCAGATCAGATTCCAGGGTTACATGATCAAAGATCTCTTATATCCTTATAGGTACCAGATGTGACCAGGGTGTCAATCCTGTTCTATACAGAAATCTGAGCTTCTTGTTTATACAGTATACTATAGTGTATATGTGTTTAGTTACCAGAAGTACCAGAAGGCAATGGTTTGGAGTGACTAGAGGTGGATTAGTCATTATTCCATAGATCAATAAAAATTATATATAAATACAAACACTACATATACATTACCGTTTGATAAGATCTAAACTGATGGACTGTTTACCTCTTTGAGATAACCCATGTTGCCAATTTTCTCTCAACCTTTAAATCCTCCCCAATATTTGGTGTGAAATGTTGAATGCCTAGGATTGAACATGATAAAATGACTGAAGGTCTTGCAGAGAGCAGGGTTCCCCTACTCTATAGGACCAGAAAAGCAGCCATTAAAGTACGTAAAGTAATTAAGTATTCGCACATCTCCCAGCAAGGCCATACAGTATTTGGGACGATACCTAATGAAAATAACCGTATAAATCCAAATCTCTAAACTTTATCACCTTTAATTTCACTACTGACTATTTCAACTTAGTAACCAGAATGAAAAAGGCATTATTTTTGGCTACACTATGCAGTGGGGCTTATCTGAAGGGTAGCTTATGCGGTAAATTTTTAAACTAGATAATTAAATATGCTTGGCCCACTTGCATAACCCTTGTCAAAGCTAGCAAATGGTTTATAAACAATTTCTCATTTTATTTACTAATGAAATTAAAATCACACGCGAACACTTATGTTCTGCAAAAATGTTAAAATTTTAAACTACCTATTTATCAGTTTACGATTTATAAAGTAAAGCATTCAAAATTGGATACTAGTAGATATGGCAATAGGGTTCCTACCCAAGGACAAAAACAATCTCTCTGTTTGACCAGTTATACTATAGTATTGAATATAATTACTATACCTAAAGAAAAAATAACATACCAACATGACCAATAAAAATGACATTGACGGGTTCTTTTTTAGAGCTTTCATCTTCCTCAATGGGTTTCTTTTTCATTTTCCTGGTACCCTCACTGTCAGCATCCTCATCATCATCTTCGTCCGGAGTTGCTGGAGTTGGTGGACTAGGAGAAGTCTCCTGAGAGGGAGAAGGTGTGGCTGCATCAGCTGCTTCTTCCCAGGAATCAGCTGGGCCATCATCATTGTTCACCATATTTTCATCAATCGTCCCTCCGGCTTCAGGTTCAGGTGGCGGCTCTGGTATGAGAGAACAAACTTTTCAAGAATTACGAATGCAAACTAAACCAGAGAAGTTGATACAGTATTCATTACACCAATAGAGTCCAGCTTGACTCTTACAGAGGTAAAAATATATTCAGTATACTGAATCAAATAAATAAACAATAATTAGAGTTAAATAAATAAAAAATAAAGAAAACTGTGATAAATAGAAATTTAAATCTTATCTATAAAACTTATGCTTCTTAGAACAATAAAATCTTAAAAACATGCAGAATTTAATGACATCATAAATTCTTAAATCAACAGAGACTCTAACAGGCGTATGGCTTCAGTACAACTGGAAAAGCCATTTAAACCTTAACCCTGGGCTTGCAGTTGTAACATGGTCTCACTTTTGTCTAGTTGGGAAAATTCACAAATTTTCTAATCAATTTACACTTTTCCTAATTATGCAAACTTGAGACTTTTAATAGTAAACTTATCCTAAGGAGACAGAGGAAGTCCCTATGACCAAAACTGACTTGGCTGACCAACCCAGGAGTGCTAGCTGATCTATTGTACTAAGAGGAGTGTAAGTCATGATTTCTGTCAATCCCCTAACATTCATGCATAGGGATGCAAGCAGTGGAGTTAGGGTAGACCATTACCAATGGGTAGTCAATAACAAAATCTACATACATAGGATAATTGTACATTATAGACATTATATAACTCGGCCCCACTAAAACATTGTTATTTTAAGATTAAATCATATTCCTACTCATTTTTTCTTTGGTTTCTCAAGTCAATTTCTTCGATTAAATGCCATTTGAAAGAAAATGTTATCTTCTAAAAGCTGTACAGGGGAAAACTTTCTTAGCTTTCCTAATTTTTCTTAAAATAATTACCGTACTTAATCAATGTAGCCTAGAATCACTTTCAATAGGCACCATTTTCAATTTAGTTTTTTTTTTTTCAAGTGAATGTACAGATTATAGCCTAATAAATTCTCTATATTTCATGTTTGAATGACAGAAACCGATCATTATTTCAGATAGAGGCAATTTTCTCCGAAAAATTAGTTTTGTGCAATCAACCTTCAAAGTTTTTTTTTTTTATGTTGATTGTTTATACTTTAATAGGCATAAGAATTGGCTTATAGCTATAATTTTCCTCATCCCTAGGATCGTAGACATTTATCTCATCTTAGGGCTATTTACTACGCAGTGGTAAGCACCACTCCTCAAATCAAGAAACATATAGGCTACATATAACAAAAGCCCACAAATATTGCTAGTATAATATATTTTGCATTTACTCTTTCGGCATACTTGGTTATAACCTTTGACACTATGTACATATATTTTCCGGTATAACAAATGCATAAAAATTGTAATTCTATAAACATGCAAAGAAATACAGGCTTTAACTTATTTTTTTTTTCTTATGTAGTGATCATTTTAACATACTTTAATACAAACAATTATGATCTTATACCCTACGTGTACCAAAAGGCCACACGAGCAAGACCTTGCTAGCATAACATATTCTTGACTGTGTTTTCTGGGCAAATTTTATGCTTCTTAATAATCTGACTTTTTGAATCTTCCAGCCAACCATAATCTAAAATTGTAAATAAACCAACAGGCACACAAGGAAATAAAATTAATATAACTAAAAATATTGAAACAGGAAATTATATTCTTTTTCTGACTTCAAATCGAAGAAAACCGAGCTTTTGAAGTTTATGGAACATTACGATAACTTTTGTCTCAAATTCTCTAAGGGCAAGTAAATAAAAATGTACCATGGTCAGAAAAGGGTTGCGCAATTGTAAAAAAAAAGAAAATTTTGCCATAAAACTGAATGTCTTGATTAAAAACTATTCGAAACAAAGTAGACATTCGTCAAGACAAAAATGAAATACAAGCAAGTTAAATATGTTATTTTCATTATAAAATAAATTTTTGAACATACTTACCTGGTAGTTATGTATATAGCTTACGTCCCTGATGTCACGACAGAAAAATTCAAAACTCGATCCAATCGCCGATTGGATAGCCAGGTGTACCACCTGTGCGCCCCTAGCGAGGTATCTAGAAACCATGCCATTGATATCCATATTTTCCATACCTCTAGTCTCTAGAGGGGAGGAGGGGGGGATTTTAATTATACATAACTACCAGGTAAGTATTTTCAGAAATTTATTTTATAATGAAAACATTTTCAAACACAAGACTTACCGGGTAGTTATGTATATAGCTGAGTAACACCTTTGGTGGAGGGTTAGAGACAGCCGTATAGATGGAATTTTACTTAAGCGTTAATAAACAAACTTAAGGGTTCGTACCTGATAAGGAAGTTGACTTCAACGAATCTTTCACAGCGATCCACCCAGGGGGCTGAAGACCTCTGGGAGTTGTCAAACCGGTCTAAAAACCTCTATGTGACAGTACCTCTTCCAATAACCTTGTTCCAGAGTGCTCTCAAGGAACAAATAGAACATCTGACAAAAATCAATGATTGTGGGTGACTGTCGCAATCGCCACAACAACCATAAAAATATAAAAGTTCCAAGAGAAGAAAAAGGTATTAGGATATGGGAACTTAGTGGAGGGTTCCTCCCCCCTCTACTGCACTCGTTGTTACGAATGGTCCCAGAGTGTATCCGTCCTCATAAAGACTCTGGACATGATTCAAAAAGTGTGAAGTGAACACAGATTTACTCTCCCAAAAGGTTGTGTCCAAAAAACTGTCACAATCCATTCTGCTTGAAGGCCACTGAAGTTGTTACAGCACTAACTTCATGTGTCTTGACCTTCTAAAAAATTAGAGAAAAGTCTCACGGTAAATTGCACAAGCCTCTCCTTTAAGAGTCTGATGAAAAATGAAAGGACATTCTTGACATCTGTAACGAGGGCTACTTAATCGAGCCCCAAAGAGCTTCGACTTGCTCGTAACTCTTTCATTCTGCCCAGGAAGAACTACAGGGTTCTTACTGGACACAGGACTCCCTCCAACCGTTCTCCAACCATATCCGAAGGTCGCAAACTCAAAAGCCTTGGATCAAGGTTTAGAAAGGTGGTCATTCTCGGTGAGAAAGCCTAACTGCAATGAACAGATAGCTTCATTACCTCGAAAGCCAATGTTTTACAAAACGCATGAATCCACTGATACTTTTAGTTGTCGTGGGACTAACAAAACGAGAATTCATCGTGAGGTCCTAAAAATGAAGAAGAATGCAAGTGGACAAGCTTGTCACTCATAAGAAACTTCAGGATTATATCCAGACTCCAAACTGAAGAGTCCTTGTTGATTAGATGTTTCAAACAATTTGAGAAGTTCCTGTAGGACTTTATCAATCGAAAGGAAAGATACTGTGCCTGACTACAGTCGTAAACACACTCCTGCATCCTTTGATGAAAGATGCACAAATTCGCTTCCTTCGAAGTAACAACAGGAAAACAGCAACTAAACTTTAGAGATACTGGAAGAGAAAACAGGGTTGATTCTGAACTATTCTCTAAAACCTCCCATATGGGTTGATAAATCCTGGTGGTAGAAGTCTTTAAAGCCCCTATGAAAAGTACCTTTCCAAGGGAGGAGTCTGAGAAAAATTACTCTAAAAGGAAGACTCCTAGGAGAGTCCATTATCCACTCCAGAATCTGTGAAAAGTTCTATACAGTATAAGGACGACACACGAGTCGCCACAGATTCTTGCAGACTTCTCGATGGAGAGACCATTCTCCAGCTGATATAGTCTGCCAAACTTCTTTTCCCCCTGAATGAACCTTACAGAAGGATACATTCTTTTCCTTGCCCAGAGAAAAGACTCCTCGCCGTCCCTTAGAGGGACTAGAGTGAGTCCCGCCCTGCTTGGCAAAGAAAACAAATGCTGTGGTAAATCGGCATTGACTTGCCAACAGTCCAGTGTTGCTTACACCTCGAAGTCGAGGTGACGGAACACAAGGCCTAAGGTCCTTTGTTCAAAAAAGGGGAGACCTCCTGGAGAATGCCTGATTCCTGGTTGGAACCTACTGGAATAGACTGGATCTTTCCACCACTGAAGCCATCTTATAGCATCCGAAAAAGGCGCATAAGGACTCAAGATCTTCTCCTTGTCCCAAAAACATTGAGGATGAAAAGAAGAGGACGAAGAAATATCACAAAAGGATAACAACTTCCAGCTTCCTACTGGCCGGGAAACGAGCCCTGGTCTAGAAAAACTAGGAAGAACAGAGATAATTCAAGGATCTCAAATAAAGATTCAAGATGGCTTGCACTGTTCTAAGGTGAGACGTAAAAGACTTAGAAAACTAGACTGAATCCCCATTTTGAGATAGGGTCAGAAGAGACTCGTCTTGTAGACAAGAAGATCCAATTCTTCAAAAAGGCTCAACATTATCTGAAGATCCAACATGTAGATCGGAAGAATGAGTCCTGAGAAGCCAATCTTCCCTAACCCGGGAGGCTCAGATCTTGAGTACAGTAGACTGTTATATAAGCATTAGATACGTGAACAGTATCGGGGCAGAGCTAAGACCAAGACACATAGCCGGACTCTAGACAACTCTCTAGAACTGGGAGGGAGGTAAACTGAAGAAGGTTTCTCTAAAAAAGGAAAAAAATACTCCTCTTTCAGAAGAACTGACCAAGGTCTGCTCCTAACTTCTCCAACTGATTACCAGAAGTAGTAAAGTCTGGTTTCTACTGTCTGAAGGCGAAAGCAGTCAGACTCTGTTTTAATAACTATCAACTCGACGTCAAGTCACGGAGGACGATCGACGTCAAGTCCCGGATGACGCTCAACGTCACTACCCGGAGGACGTACGACATCTTTGCCCTGTTCCTCGAGTCTGGTAGCTATCCTGCAGAAAGTCTTCCTCGAAAAGCCTGAGAAAAATTCGGAAAAGGAGATCCTTCCTTTGATTTGCGGCTAAAGAAGCATAGATGAAAAACCTTCCTTGCTGAATCTGAAACCAAATCTTAGGTGGCCTTTGGGTAACTCAGATGAAACTCTCTGATTAACTCTACTGAGAAATTGAGTTAGACAGAGATGTTCAAAGAAATTCTATTTCTGAAAGGATGCAACCCTTAGAGGCTGAAACGAACACCTCTGACTTCTTGAATTCCAACTAAAGTTGAATCCCAGATACAAGATCTAGAGGCCAGACTATTCGAAGGAAAAAACGAAAGCTGCCTATCCTTGGTCCTTCTGAGACACCATTGAGTCTCTAAACATCTTTGAAGCTCCATTGAATACCTGTTAAGAACCATCTTGGTAAAAAAAAAAGAGACTTCTCGACGCCTTCCCAAGTGAATTCAAAGGAAGGCTAAAGTGGAGTGACAGGTGCAAAATAGACTGGAAACTCACTACGAAAAACTTGCATGAGTTCCTTAAACAACTGAAGGACGAACGGACTAAGGATCCTCTCCTTCTGATAACTCAAAAAATCAAAGAAGAAAAGTGATCATCAATGTCTTCTTCTGACAAAGAACCAACGGTAGTAGTGACTTCGTGTTAAATTTCACATCCAGGAGGACGCTCGAGGTTTAACAGAACACGTCTGGAAAAGGTCCTGACCACTGGTGTCCAAGAAAGCCAGAACATCGTCTCTGTCGCCGCGTTGCTCTAAGGTTAGACGCTCGACTATGAGGAACTTCGCATTCTTAAAAGCGTCTATGATAAAAGAGATCAGTGATCTCAACATTCGAATCGACCAGTGTCATCACAAGTCTGAGGTTCTCATGATCAATGTCATGCCTCATGCTGGATGTTAGACATCGAACGTGTAAGACAGGCGCCATGACTGTAAGAGTGGAATAAGAAGCGCCAATCGTCCTGAAAGACGTGGCGCCAAGCATCTTGAAAGACGTGGCACAGAACGTCCTGACAGACGTGACGCCGAGCGTCTTGTAAGACGTGGCGCCGAGTGTCCTGAAAGACGAGGGGCCGAACGTCCTGAAAGACTAGGCGCCAAGCAATCTAGAAAAATTATCTACCTTATGCTGCTAGGCACGTACGGTTAAAAGAATTCCATTCAGAGGGTTCTAATGGCTGACTGGCGCTCTGAAACAAAAAACAGTGTCTATATAGGTTATCCTAGATGTGACGCCGAGCGTCCTGAAAGACGAGGCGCCGAATGTCTTGAAAGACAAGGTGCTGAGCGATCTAGCAAAATGATCTACATTATGCTGCTCAGCGCGTACGGTAAAAAGAGTTCTGTTCAGAGGGTTATCATGGCCGACTGGTCTCTGGGACAAAAAACCTGTGTCTATAAAGGTTATTCTTGCCAGACGTGGCGCCGACCGCCCTGAAAGACGAGGAGCCGAACATTCTGAAAGACTAGGCGCCGAGCGATCTAGCAAAATTATCTACATCATGCTGCTTGGCGTGTACGGTTAAACGAGTTCCATTCAGAGGGTTCTCATGGCCGACTGGCGCTCTGGGACAAAAAAACCGTGCCTATATATGTTATTCTTTTAAGACGTGGCGCTGAGCGTCCTGAAAGATGAGGCGCCGAGCGTCCTGAAAGACGAGGCGCCGAATGTCCTGAAAGACTAGGCGCCGAGCGATTTAGCAAAAGGATCTACAATATGCTGCTCGGCGCGTACGGTTAAAAGTGTTCCGTTCAGAGGGTTCTCATGGCCGACTGGCGATCTGGGAAAAAAAACCTTGTTTATATAGGTTATAGTATTACTATTATCAGCATACGTGATGCAATACAAGACCCAAACAACAGTGTTAGTATGAGACTATCCCATGCAAGGACGAGGGTTCTGGCAACGACAACCGGAACGCTCGAGGTGACGTCTGCTCTAGAGCTATAACTAGGCTCTCTCTCGTTTCCTTTCGCCGAACGACATTCCTTCTCCCAGGGGCTGGGGAGCTTGGAAGAGGTCTAAGGCTAGGATAATTACAGAACCGAGCAGACGCATCCTCCACTGTGCTGAAAAAATTCACAGCACTAATTTAGCATTGAAACTTGCACTTTACGCTCTTACACAAAAGACTATGCCCTGCCCATGTGAGAGATCTTACTTTCAGCCAAGGGCTTGAAAAAGAACGCAAAATCGTTCATTTCTTGTTCATACAAATTGTAACAAAATATCTTAATAAAAAATTACACATATTTTTTATTGTAAAATAAATATTTGAACACACTAAACTGTCCATTACATATAACTATCAGCTCGACGTCACGTCCCGGAGGACACTCAACGTCACAACCCGGAGGACGTACGAAGTCACGAAAAGTTAAAAGTATATATACTTACCCAGTAGAAACTAATAGCTACCGGGAATGAAAGACTAGGCGCCAGATAAATGTTATATGATTCAAATGAACAGGTATAGGAATAACATATATATATATATATATATATATATATATATATATATATATATATATATATATGTGTGTGTGTGTCAACCACCCTTATTCTTAAGGATTCCCAAAAATAATGTTACGCTAAAATTTTTTATTTTCATTATAAAATAAATGTTTAAAATGAACAGATATAGCGATCACATATATATAAGTAATCAACCCTTAAAAACGGTTCCAAAAATAGTGGTTTACTACACTTTCAATTGGAACATAAATGTGAATACAGTATATGAAAAATACTGGAATCCAAACAAACAACGAAATCCAAGAATTGTTGGAACTGAATCGATTGTCATGAGACTGCGCAGCATTAAAATTAACTATATGCTATTCTATTAATCTTAAAAAAATAGATCGCTGATTAAAAGAACGAATACCAAAGACAAAAATTCTCTTAAAATTAATATAGTCTTTTATATTACAAGTAAAATACTTATTAAGAGTAAGAATTCCTTTCATTCTTTAAGAGTGCAAAAAAAAAAAAATATCAACACATTACATAGTACTATGCAGCTACGTCACACGAGTGTGACGTCATAGACTTGGCGGAAACGATGTCCGCCATCATGATTCAAAGTGTTTACGTTAGTTTTACAGTAGAGGGAAAGAACTCCAAACCTATCTGTGTAAAGTCTACACACGATTTTAAAACACTAACACTCAGTAAAAATAATAACCAATTAGCGAAGGCTAAAAGTAAATTGTACATCACCAAAATAACTGTAATACAGTATGCAGATTACAGCGAGTAAGAATTCCATCTATATTATCGCTGAGGCGGCAGGGAAAATATGGATATCCATGAGATGGTTTCTAGATACCTCGCTAGGGGCGCACCGGTGGTACACCTGGCTATCCAATCGGCGATTGTCGCGAGTTTTTTAATTTTTCTGTAGTGACGTCAGGGACGTAAGCTATATACATAAACTACCAGGTAAGTCGTGTTTAAAATTACAAAATTCCAAGCAGACGTCGTGAGTTCCAACCCTTAATGTAATTGTATACTATACAAGAAGTCTTATCATAATGAAAGTTTATACAAGAAATCTATCATCTGCTTTGCTCACAGGATAGAGGAAATTACTACAAAACATCATTAATTATAAAGAATAGTCACTAATGGCTAGCTTAACTGCATCTAGAGTCTGGTTCAGTATATAACGGTATGACTGCTGTGCTTCAAAAGAGGGAAGGCATTCTTCTGGAAGGCAAAGGTTGAGCCAATACCCCCGACTTTGTATGCCCCCAAGGAGTCACAGCTATGTCTGACAGTTTTCTGAAGCCAGAGGGAATTGATGTTTGAGATCAGTCTGTAGCCTCCCACTACCAAAAATAGTGTCTTTTGAAGTAGCATCTCAACGCCCTCACATGGCAATGTAGACCATCTTAATATAAGTTTCAAATCTAGGATCTGGTACTGATGGGGAGTCCTTAATTTCTTGCTACAAAATGGAACAAAAGAGAACAAAACCTCCTTTGCTGAGAGTAACACCGGCAGAAATACTCTCGAGTGTCAAATTGTGGTCTGCGCTTACCTACGTGGTTCATACGTCACTCCCGAGTGCTCTGAGGACCTTCATGGCATCCCTTCAGGTTTGAGTTCCCTAGGAAGACAAGACTGTTCAAAGCTCATCTGCAGCATAGACAGCACCCAAGAGAATGCCTTTGCCTTTCAGTCTGGGGAATTGACTCGGTGATGTGTGATAGCTGCAGAGGCACTCATCTCGAAGATTTGGAAATCTGTAATTAATTGCGTAGGAGCTCCAACTGGAGAAATATAACTGTGACACCAATAGCACAACTGTTGCAGAGAAAATGCACAGATATCCTTGGCTGGAGACAAGATTTCTTCCAATTGATCATGATCCTGAGAATGGAACAACTATTAGACCTCATACAATTGTGCAAAAGGAAAAGGTGTAAAAACACTTTTCCCGAATATTGTACTGTGCTAAGCAACCCCAACGATGTCTGCCAATGTTTTTTCCAGCTAAGGGACAATTCTCCGTACACAAATGTGAGGTTCCTGGCTTAAAGGGTACTCTTATGGCAGAGGCAAGGTACAGTGACAATGCCCGAAAGACTGAACATATACAGTATACTCATGATGTGCCCAAGGCTACTCTCCACACAAGCTAGAACTAGGGAGGGCCAAACAATGGCTGCTGATGACTTTGCAGGTAGACCTAATGGCTCCCCCGAATAGACCCATCATTAGCACAAAAGGATGGCGAGGTTGTAGACCCTAGAAGAAACTATTGAATCCGCACGGGTCTTGACCTCAAGTACAGAAGATCACCAGGCAGCAGAGATTATAAATACGGTAGGCTATTGTATCGATTCCCCCCATAGGAGAGAGAGCCAGAAGAAGAAAATTTAACTCCTATCAATCAGACTTCAGGGCTACAGAAGAAATGGTATAAATTTTCTTCTTGAAAAAGGCAAATCAACAAGGATGTGGTAGGGAGAGAACTAGAAGTTAGTCTTCTACGAAGTCCATACTCAGTGAAAGTAATTGTTGTCCACAACACACACACTAGAGATAGGACAGCAACAGGTAAGTCACCCAAAAAAGGAACAAGAATGTTGTCTATCGAAAGGTAATAAGAGAACTGTAACAAATATTTTTAACAAGAATCACTGCATATCCATGCTTCTAAAAAAAAAAAAAAACCTCGAACACCAATGCAAGGACCCATTTCAAACAGAAAGAAAAAGCTAAAGATCAAAATAATCCGATGTAGATGGCAGACAATGCATTGGGACTAGGAGGCCAAAATCAAAATGAGATTACTCTATCAGGTGGGAGGTGTTTCGTTGACACTGGTGATCAACGATGTTTACCGTGTTAAAATTCAATGTATGGTTCCAGCTTTGCTGAAGTCTTAGTCCTATAAATGGACAATGGTTTGCACTGTACTACATCTAGGAGGAACTATAGTTTTTGGTGGATCGACTACCTTAACTGAAAAGCTATGGGCTTGCAACATGTATTTTCATCCATATTATTCAAAACACTTTAAAAGACACCATGTACCAGACTTAATGTTACTGTATTTATATTAACATGTTTAAACTTAGCTGGTTCTGCCAGTCATCATCATAAAAACAAGTCATAATCATTACTAGGCATTTTAACCAATGAAGAGCATTCAAATATTTCTGCAGAACTTTCCAGATGTTTTTCAAGCCATTTTCTACACCTTTATTTTGACTACAGCATTACTAAAATCAGAAGACAACTACCAGAGTGGAGTTAAATCCATTCCACAATGTACTGTAAACTAATCTATTTCAGTCATCAATTACAGTATGTATAAAACTATGTTTTTTCAGTATACTGTATATGTATTATTGCTCACCTGAAGGTAAAAATTATATCTGATATAATGACCCACATAACTGGCATGTGTAGCTCATCCCCAAACTGCTTGAAAGAACAGTGGAGAAGTGAGATTATGTTTATGTGTAAACAAAAAGATCCCCGGTAAAGCAAAACCATCCGAGAGATGCAATACGAATTATAGGTAATTATGACACTAACTTCCTGCTACTTACATGAACCATACATTTTTCCAGCTAATTATCTTGCATCTAATATGCTTTCCTGACAATTATCATTTCTGCAAATACAGTACAGGTACCTAGTTTTTTTATGTTTACCCACACTAAACCCTAGTTTCCCACAGGGCTTCACCATGATTGGTTTTTATATGCGGGTGCAACAACTTAAGAGATTAGGTGAAGGATGATATGGAGAGAAGAGGTTTGGTGGAAGAGGATGCATTTGATAAGATGGCATTGTAGAGAGCACATCACAACCGACCCCTTAGTGTAGGGATTACGGTGGGGAAGAAAAAAGGCGGCGGGTAGGAAAGCTCTTAAACGGGTGGCTTACCCCAAATAGTAATGGTCAAAAAGGGATAAAACACAAGATAGCAAATGTGAATAATATATGGCTCATGTATTTCACCAGACACAGTACCATATATACATTTACCAAAACCATTGATATCACAATTTTATAGGGGCAAGTTTAAGCTTCACACTCCAGCATCTTTTCAAATATTGCACTTTTCTTCTATTTCTAAATATTTTAAACATGTCACACAAGTTTCTACAATAACCTATCATTATTAACAGGATAAATAAAATAAAAGCCTTAATTACATTGTATAATCCAATACTGAGAATGAACAACCAAGAGGTTTAGCGTATAAAATGATGAGCCCCTTTTTTTGGTGTTTTTCTGCACTGTGACAGGTGCTAAGATAAGAGAAAAACTAGAATTTTCTTTATCAAAATCTGTAACTTTGTTAGAGGTTTCCGACAGTAGTAGATGGGATTCAAAATTGTAAACATTATTTGCAATCAATTATTCAACTGAGCAAGTTCCAAAGGCCTAACCTTGTGCTATGCTATAATAAAATGGGGACCCATAAAAACCAGAACTTGTCCATTTTTTATGGAGAGTTCTAGTTTTGCTAGAAATCGAAGAATCACATCAACCCACAAATATTTGCATATGTTCACAAAAAGGCCACAGTAAATATAGAATACCTTAATTTCTAACCAAATACACAAACCATATATCTTTTACACTCACTATCTTGTGTTTCATTCATTTCTGACTATGAATATTGGGGCAAACCACCAGTCCATGAGTTTTTCACCCAACCTTATGAAAATAATTATGAAGGTTTAGTGTGAAACTGGGTTTTTGGTTGGGTAAACCCTAAAAAACCTATGATTTGTAGCAACAATGATGGTCAGAAATATATACTAAACACAGGATAATCAGTTGGAATATATATAAGGCGCATGGAAAAACATATGGCATATGTCACATCCCCGAGACTGTTTTTGACCTGCTGTGGCTAATTTCGTTGGCTAAATAAACCATTTCACTGCTCATCTCTTTTGGCAGTCTGTACATGGATGAGGTGCACACACCAATAATGTGGGGCATTATTTGGAGGACATTTTTGACTTTCAAATGAGCAACAATGGCTTTAAATAATATGAAGAGCATTTTCAACATAATTAATTACTAAATTAATGAAAATTACTCTTAAATCTTGAAATACTGTAGATTGTACTTCCCTTTTGGAAGTCTTCTTCCAACAGTAGCATTGCTGGAACTGAATGGGAGGGTGGAAAATAATGGCTGTTGTAGAACAACCGAGCGAATGTACAGTACAATAGTTCATTGGGGCAGGCCATAACTTTCTTATTACTGTACTTGTCAAACATTTTCTTTATAAGGAAAATATTTTTCAATGGTCTGATACACGATATGAAGTTATTTTCAAGAATTAAATTACTGTATATGATTTATTGTTACCTTGCCAATTCTTTCTAAGTTCAGCCTGGTTTGCAAACCAGTTATGGGTAGCTCCTGCATAGTTAACAAATTTCTCGCTAGTTATAGCCTTGATCATCTTAGAATATGAGTTTTGAGTTTATGGTTAGGTTAAAGTTGTACTGTAGTTGATTGGGAAATATATTGTAAATGCACAATTATTACTCATTTACCATACATAAAAACAGGTTAGGTAGGAAACCGAGTCATTACAATGCATAGGTTGATAAAGCGGTGGCAAATTTATATATTCGAGTTTACCTTTTTTTTAACACATCTACTGTATGTACATTCTTCCCTTTCAGTTAAGTTGTGTTAATAATCACTATAAAAATTTTGGTAGGAAGCTGGTTATAATGTATAGTTCGATAAAGATACATGCAAACTAAACATTCTAGTCTACCTTTAATGAAGACTCATCCATATATATATTTTTACCTATCTGTTAAGTTTATAGTTGGTTGGGAAAGGTTTTCTATACAGTATTTGCAATATATACTATTTTAATAATTACTGTATGAGAAGTAGGGAGTCATTGTAATGCATATTTTGCTAAAACCGAGGCCTAGTTACATGATCGTAATACTGTATTGCATTGCCTCCAAGCATGGATTCCTGCTTCAATTGAAATACACCCAATTGGCGTGCTTTGTTCATCTGTCCTCTGGTACCGCAAGATTGAAATTTAGTGATGCTTAGGGTTATGGATTATTTAATCCCAGTAATCTACATTCTTACCTGCCTATTAAGTTTATAGATAATTTGGGACATATCCTTCAATTGTGCAGAACACTATTTTATCATATATACAACCAAAGGTTAAGTTTGGGACCAACTAGTAAAGACGTTTAGGTTGATTAAGCCAAGACCAAGAGCACGCATGAACTAACCTCCATTTCTTTCAATTCTTTTGCATTACACATAGTTGATCGAGTAATGAAAAGTACTATTGCTAGTCACTTTCAAAAACACCTTAGTATTAGTAACTAAGAAACTAATTGATATGAAAGTTTAAATCATGGTAGGTCAACTTTTTCACCTGTTCAATTTCATGAATTAAAGATCACTCCAAATTTATAAAAATTCATCCCCAGGTAAGACTCTTTAAAAGTGCAAATAATAAAAGTTTTTATTTCCAATTTCATTTATTTACGATCATAGAGTTATGGTAAGACATTATCATAATGAAAATTTGGAGTTTATCCCCCATATTGATCAACTTGATACTATGTAAACGATTCAGTTCTTAGATTGGAGGGACTTCATCCGTGTACACCCAGAATTTTTCTACTGTACTTTGTTCCTCAAAGGCCTTAGGCAACTTTCGGGGTGTTTTTGAAGTGTAAAAATGGTGTTGTAGCCCTCATGAAAGATGGCCACAACATGCATGCAGGCCAACACCTTTAAAATTAGCGTAAATGAATTTGAAAGAGCCCAGAGATTCAGGATTTAGTGATTGGTTAGTATACGATACATTAATTTCTTGCAAAACTCAAATTTGCTATAAGAAATTGAAGTGTTAGCACCTTTGACATTTTTCTGTGCCTAAAGCAGAGGGTGGGATATGATAACTTATGTATCAATTGCTTAAATTAAGCTTGGGTAATTAAACCAAAACTACCATAATAAAATATACACATTGTGATTTTTCAATTTAATCCTTGAATCAAAATTTAGAATCAAATGTCCTCCGGCCCAAGAGACACCTCTGAAAGAGATAATTTGTCCCTTGAAAACATAGAGAAGTACATACAAAAATTATTTGAGGCTACAATGGCAACACTGCATTTATCCACACTGAGTATAGTTGAGGTGTTAACGCTGCCTCCTCTTCAGTTCCAGCATGACTACCATTACATGAAAATCTCTCTAGAGGGAAGTATAATCTAATATAAAAATTAGTGTAAATCCACCTATTTCGGTAATTGATGATGGTAAAAACGCTATTCCGTAAATAGCTATTGTTGCTCATGTGTAAAACAAAAATATCTCCAGAAAAATGAGGCATGGGGATAGCGAGCACTGCACATCATGTACCACCTGCCAGTTCAGAGTAGTACAGTAATGAGGTTATGTTTATCTTGTGAGCATAGCGAGCCACGACAGAGCAAAATCATTAGGACATGACGTGAATCACAAGTAATTATATTTTAATTTCCAGCCACTTACATCAACCATATATTTTTCCAACTGGTTATCTTTTATTGATTGTGCATTTCTGACCATTAATAATGCTGCAAATTGCTAGTTTTGGGATTTTACCACCTAAAACCCCAATTCCCCACTGGGATCCTCCCTACCTAATTGTGTTTATAAGAGTGTAGGAAAACTAATGAACAGGTGGTTTGCCCAAATATTCATTGTTAGAAACAGAAACAGAAGAGCGGGAGAAATATATGCATTAAAAACACTTGATAACCACCTAGAAAAATATATGGGATATGTGATGGGAAAAGTATCAAAATTACCTATTATTCATATAACGTGCCTCAACCTCCACAGATAGCTACACTTGCAAATCAACATAACCTACTACCCTTCTGTTCTGGCAGGCGGTATATGAACATGTTGAGCACGCCATCTCTGCAAGTTATTAATAAGGGATTTGGACCCTCTGTATAACGACCGACAGAAACTTGCAAAGAATACCATCTAACCTAAACGTCCCCATAAAACCTAACCTACAAATAGTGTCCTTACCTAAGGGGAGGAGGGCTAACAGCTCCTGTGAACCTGTTAAGCTGCCATATTCTTTCCAATAGGGTTGGAAACGGGAGTTACGGCGATATGGCCGTCAACATACATAAACCGTGGAATCATTTTTTTTTTAATTCTTTCAGCAAAAATAGTTAAATACTGAATAAAGCATTTTAAATGTAATTACTGGAAGATGAAATTACATTAAATTTTGAACGATTATACTTCATTCTTAAAGTCTTCTTGTGATGGTAGTCAAACTGGAACTGGAAGGGAGGATGGAAAAAAATGACTGTTGTAAATATCTGGCAACCTGTGCATATATATTTAGCAGCTCTAAAAGAGGCCAGGTAATGATTAAGTCATTCAAAAATCAGAACAGCTGGCATAAGCGAATACAAACAAAGCATGCACAGGTACTCATAATTAGTCTCCCAAAAGTAAACATTGAACTTAGACAATGTAACCAAATACTCTTCACAATTTCATCGACCAACACAAGTTATTGCGCCCCGGCCCAATTTTTCACACTGAAAAATGTCAAAGTAGCCTACACTTGTCAAATTCTTATAGACAATTCGTTTTGCAATTAAATAATATATCATGTATTGACATCTATTTCTAATAGACAATTCCAAATTCACCAAAATCTAAAGTAAATATCAACCTTGTTTGATCTTTACCAGTCAATGAGGCATGCCAGAGCCCTGTAAATCCACTCATATCACTTTCAGGAATTCCACAATCACGATAATTTAAAAATTGGCTAAGCACGGCCAAATTATAATTAGCCTAATCCAGAATCTCTAGTTTTTGTATAAAAAAAAGTGTCAAGCGTAGCCTCCAGCTTTCATCTCCACAGAGACAATTTGGGCTGACCTCTGTCTAGTTCACATAACAATTAGTAAACGAAATTATATCACGATGATTCAGTAAGCGAATAACGGTTCATTGTTTACCCAAAGGTTAGAATATGAGAGCGAGGATCTACCGGTAGCTTTGGATACCAGTTGATTGTCCACTCGTCCCTCTGTACTCAATAAAATATTTCTCAACGAGACTGATAAGCCTTTAACAACACAACTTAACAACTATTCCTTCCTAATAATTCAAATTTCACACGCAAACAACAGCGCAATGACTTGAGAACACAGTCCAGATGTGGTTAAGACACGAAGTCATTCACTGGCTGAAAGGTAAGATCCCACATGGAAGACTCATGACCTACATCATCACGACCAAACTACCTATAATATGGGTCGACCCAAGTTCAAACTGACCACCAATAACCATCTTAACAATGTCGTTAGGGTCGTTTAGCTCTACCTGGCGCTGTAGGTCGACTTTGAGTAGCAGTTTCCACCAAATAGCTGGGAACGAACTCTGGCGCATTCACGTTGGGAATGAAGACCGGGGCGTTGACGTTGAGAGGTGGGAGGCTTCTTGAAAGGGATTCCGTTGGCTCATCGGCTGCTGTCTCCCACGAATCCGGTGCCACGTTATTCTCCGACATTATGACACCTTACAAAACACTAAGGGAGGGATAGTTGCCACACTGTGTGACACCAGAAGAGGCAACGTGAGCCGGAAGTTGTTGTGGCCGCTGTGAGCTGCCAATCCAGTATGGCGGATGACACAAACAAGCGAATTGCAGAATGCGAGTATTTAACAGTATTGCATTATTAAATAAGAAATTTAATAGTATTTATCAGTATTACATTATTAAATAAGAAATTTGATAGTATTTGACAGTATTACATTATTAAATAAGAAATTTAATTCTATTTAACAGTATTACATGATTAAATAAGAAATGTAATAGTATTTAACAGTATTACATTATCAAATAAGAAATTTAGTAGTATTTAACAGTATTACATTATTAAATAAGAAAATCAATAGACCATAAGCCACTATCAAACCAACAAGATGAGAATCAGCAGCTGAAGACCAGACAGGGCTCGAAACAAGGCAGAATGAAAGAATTAAAACACTTCTTCAAAATAGATTTATCACCGAAAATAAGAGAATTTGATAAAGACTTGTTACTATTGTCTTGATTGGGTCTTATGTTATTCAAAAGGAAATATGCTTAATATGAATCACAAATAAAGTATATATATTTTTGAATAATTTGGTGCATTATAAGTCAATTATATTTTAAGAACCATTCGTTTAAGGAGATATGCATTTTCGAAAAAAACAACACAATTTTCAATGATAGATATATACACATCGAAGCAATTTTCTTTGTTTATTTTAAATTTAGGAAAATGTCATGTAAACTGAGGCCAAAATCCTTAACTTCGAACTCAGTATTTACGAAGAACGAACATTTCATTTTTCTCTGTGGTGAAAGGGATATTATACAGCTATACCGTAACCACTCAAACTGTCAGCGGTACGTTGTATTAATGATGGTATAAACTTTCATCTCATCACTTAGTGTCCTAGTATATAATTATAGACTGTAATTTTCAAATGAAACTTGTTATACCGGACTTCATGTCTGATTTATGCATAAACCATAGTAGATTGGACATCTCTTGATAAGAATGGGAAACTGGATGAATTGGTGCGGTGTAATATTGGCATGAGGTAAAAACAAAAAATTTAATCCAGCAAAACATGTGATTATATTGAGAAATATTAACGCAGGAATTGCTTAATGCTGATAAACTTACACTGGTGCGAATAACAAAGGATATTTGACGGCCAGACGTGAGTGTCAATTAATTTTAACTATTATTTTATGAATTGATTTCCAATTGTAGGCACCGAATGTTGGAGTCATTTTGTTGCCTAGGTAATAGAAAAAATCTCGTTCAATTGTTCCATAACAAAGTTCTGCTACCATTTATATACATTTTCTCTTTCCACCCAACATTGGAAATCTATAAAAACATTCCCTATAAAGTTGAATTATTATTTAAAATTTTTGCGTTAGTGTAAGGAATGAGTTAACAGCTAGAGTGGATATGAATGTGTTGAGGTAGTTTGGCCATGTTGAGAGAATAGAAAATGACTGCTAAAGAAAGTGATGAATGCAAGAGTTGATGGGAGAAGTTCTGTGGAAGTACAAAGCACAGCAAGCGTCTGAAAGGTTGTCATTAACTAGCTACCTCCCACACATATAGCTTAGCTTGCTTACATTTATTTCTAAATTCCTCAAATAATTGGTGAAAATAGTGCATTAGGCAGCCATTAACCTTCTTGTCACTTTTCATATAGGCCTAGATGTTCTGTATGTGGGAAATTTTCATCATGTCTGGCATACGATCTTAAAGCGAGTTTTATCATTTATGAGATACTCTGTGGTTGTGTTACCTTGCCAGGAGTGAAGGCAGTTTGGAAGCAACCTCAGGGTCTAGACTTTCTTGGGTAAACTAAGAATACAGCAGTTGCAGATAGTCCGTACCACCTGAGTAGATAAAGGTATGTCTTGTAGGTTACGTTAGGCAGTGTTCTTGTGTTTACTTCCCATTTAAAGTGTGGTTGTTCCAACACGGAGTACTTGCCTTGAACTACATTCTCAGGAGTATCTGGGATCTCCTCCCTATCCGACCAAGAATTTTGCGGGGGGGGCCCCCCTATCTCCGTTTTCCCTTGTCGGTTCCCTCCGTGACAGAGGGATACGTGCCCTGAGGTGACCCGGGGTCAGCGCGTGGGTGCGCTACCGGGTCGTTGTTGTCAGTAAGCATCTGGTCGCGGCGTAGATCACATGTCGCCGCTCTCTCACATCCCGTCCGACCCATATGTTCCCTTTGTGTTTTCCCGTTCTTATCCCTTACTTGTGTTGCTTGTGGTTATCCTAATGGATGTTGCACGGCACCAAGAAGAAGAAAGCATCGAAGCAGTCACCAAAGAAGCCTGGTCTCGGCTTTCTGATAATGTCTCCTTCAGCTCCTTCTGAGAGCGGTTCCTCTTCCCCTTCCCCTTCCCCTACCCAGAGTAGGGGACAAGGTAAGTCCGTTGCGGGGAAACAGCCCATTGCTGTTACCCTTGAGTCTGATATTGATAAACCCAAATGCATTGTGCCTACGCAGACGAGTGAGGAGTCTGCTATTGTGCCGGGAGTGCTTTCTGTAGAAGAGGTTCTGGTGCCTGGAGGACCCGTCTCGAGTGAGGTTCCGGTGTGGGGGAGCTCAGGGACTCCAGCTCCTTCCCCTCCACCTTGGCAGTGTTTTTCAGGTGACCAGGACAGGAAAAGACGAGCCACGTGCTCTTCTGACCCGATTTCCATTGTGTGGAAGGCGCCAAGGACTCCCTTCAGGTCACCCATGCGGCAAGACGAGGAGTTTCCTGGCTGGTTTGCCTCACGTGGGTCACTGCTCACGCCTCCGGCGCCTTCTGTTTCGCTACCTCCTGATGTTATGCAGCCCGTCACCCCGGTAGCACAATTGCAAGCCCTCATGTGGGTGGCAGAGGATTCAGGGTCCTCGGATAGCGCCTCTTCTTCTTCGTCTTCCTCGGACGATACCTCGTCCTCCAGCTCTTCGTCGTCGGAAGACACCAGCGACCAGGCTTGGACGATGTGCAGACGTGTCTGTCTATCGTCCTCGTTATTGACAGCCTTAATATTTTCTTTGCTTTTCCTCAGCTGTGTGTTTAAAGTTGGCCTCGCCCTTTGGTATTCATCATGCGCAAGTGCCCTGGGATCGCCGGCCGCCCTTGCGGTACCTTCATGTCGGCGGTGGATACCGATCCTCACACCCTTTGCCCGCAGTATCGAGGCCGACGGTGTGATAGGGAAAATACATGTAGTGAGTGTAGGGAGTGGTCTGCCTCCCAGTGGGAGAGGTTTGCCCGCCGGCGTAAGAAGAATTCCAAGAGAGACCGTTCTCCTTCGGGGGTTGCCTTGAAGGAGGAAGGCTCTCGGGACTCTTCTTCCGCCGCCCAAACCTCCTCCGAAGATCCCCCTCGTCCGGCTTCTAGTGAGAGGCTGCCGAGTGGGAGCACGAACCCTTGTTCTGTTTCCCGACCTCGGGGTGCGAGAGAGGGCGTCGCCTCCCATAGCGGGGTGGCTCCCCCTCCTCCTCCAGGGGAGGATTTTGATAATGTTGATCCTGTGTCTAATGATGATCTTTTTCAGCTTTGGGCTTCCTTGGGGCTTAAGGGCCTGCCCTCCAAGGAAGCCCTGTTTGACCTTATTCAGTTAGGGGCCGCTGTCAAGCAGTCGCCGGTGATAGCAGAGGTAGATCCTCTGTCTATCGTCGACGTCGTGGTGGCAGAGGCTTCCGACGGGTCTGGTCAAACCTCTGCGGCTCCTGATGTTGATGACATTGCTGAAGGCTTTCCTCCCCCTTCTGTACATCCTTCGGAGGGGGAAGGGGGTCCCACGGTCTCTCCTGCGGCTAAGTCTCCCCCTCGTGGGAGCGCTCTGACTGAGACTCCTCTTCGGAGGACTGATGATCCTGACGACCTCCCTCGTGGCTGCCTTCGCCGTAAGGCTCATCGTCCGCTTCGCCGCAAGGGCCTCCCGTCTCCCTATAAGGGTGTCAAGCGGTGCCTTTTCGAGTCTTCTCCTCCTCCGTCCTCCGATGGGGACTCTCCTCACCGGGAGCAGACTGTAGCAGCCGCGTCCTTAGACCTGTCCGGGGATCGTTCACGTTCTCTCACGCCTTCCAGACCTTCCACTTCCTGTGCAGATGGCCAGCAGTCTTCTGATCTCGTCAGCCGACGGGCACCGGTCCCTTCGGGGCAAAGGGATGTCGCCCACGGTGTGGGTGCTTCCCTTGCGCGTCAGGGTTACCCTGCGCGTTCACGCGTAGTAGCGCTCCAGCGCTCTCCTGCTCGTCAGCGCACTCCTGTTCGCCAGCGCTCTCCTGATGGTCAACGCCCCACTGCTCACCAGTACTCTCCTATGGACAACGAACATCCTCCTGTTCCTGCTGCGCGCCAACGGTCTGCTGAGTGCCCTAGATCTCCTGCTCGTCAACGCGCACCTGCGCTTCCAGTTCCTGAAACGCGCCCACGCTCGCCCACGCGCCCTAGAATTCCGGTTCGGGACATGGGCAAGGACTCAACTTCTCCTCGCCCTCGCAATCCTGCTCGTCAGCTTTCTCCTGCGCGTACATCCAGAGTTCCTGCACGCCCACGCGCCTCCTCTTCCTGATCCCACTCGCGAGCGTTCGCCTTTGCGCGTCGCACCGATAGCTCCTGCACAGTCTTCTACGCGTCGTCTTCCTGCTCGCCAACGTTCTCCAGTGCGCCAGCGATCTCCGAAGCGTCAAGGTTCTCCTGCTCGTCAGCGATCTCCTGCGCATCAACGGTCACCAGCGCTCCCCTGGGCTCCGGCGATCTCCAGACCGCCCTCGTGATCCATCGTCTGAGCGCAAGCGCTCTCCTACGCGTCAGCGCCAAGCGGATCTGGAGAGACATAGGTCTCCTGCCATCAGCTCGCCCACGCGCGGTCGCTCGCCTGCGTGTTCTACTACGCGCCATCGCTCGCCTGCGCGCCAGCGTTCTCCAACGCGCCATCGCTCTCCCACGCGTCACAGGTCTCCAGGACACTATCGTTCCCCAGCTCGGTCTCCTGGCTCTTAGCGGTCTCCTGAGCGCTCTCGTTCGCCCACGCGCCAGCTCGCCCATACGCTCACGATTGCGCGCCCGCGCCCCAACAGCCCCTCGCGCGCGACTCTTTTGTATCGCCCCTGCGCGAGCGCCAGCACGACCCCCGTTCGCATCGGGTTCCACAGCTCGCGGCAGCAGCAGGGACGCGTGGTGCTAGGTCGCAGTCGGGATCGCTTGCAGGACAAGGAAGGACCTTCAGAGAGGTCAAGGCAACTTTCTTCCCCTTCTTTTTTGCAGGCAGGTCCAGTGGTGTCCACTCCGAAGGATCGCCCGATCCCCTTCCCTCCAGCGGGAATTTCGGACTCTGTGTCCGTGTCTCGGCAGTCTTGGTTTGGTCCTTTGATGCGGGCGTTAGTGAAGGCTATGAAGCCGACACTCGCCGATCTAGAACACAAGCCAACGACGGCCTCGCCCCCGCTAAAGAGAAGGAGAGGAGTGGACTTCGTGGTGACTTCTCCCAGGGAGAAGTTGGTTCCTAAGAGGTCCGTCAGGAAGGCTCCATCCCCTTCGCAGTCGTTTTCTCCTTCTCCCGTAGACGAGGCCTTTCCGTCCTCAGGAGAGTCCAGGGAGGCGGCGGTCTCCCCCTCGGCACCAAGGGGGAGTCACCTTCTCGTGGAGGAGAATCATCTCGCGTGGAAGGTGCCTACCAGACCTCTTTGCTGGAGTCTTGTATCCCGCCTAGGAGGGAACCCAAGGACTCCAAGACGATGCCGAAGTCTTCTTCACGAATTTGTCAGGAACCAGCCAGACCCCGGGAGAACGTCCACGTGTCTTCCCAGGAAGAGCTTCCGGGGACAGGAGACTTAGCTGCCAGTCCGCAGGGAGGAGAGCAGCAGGAGTCTGAGCATGCCTTCTGGCAGGTCTTGGGCCTGATGAGACAGCTCAACGGGTTCATGGACCCTGTGATCGCCCCCCGTGAAGGCAAGGACACGGTCCTGGACGAGGTCTATGGAACTCAGAAGCCCCCAAAGGCCAGCGCAGCTCTGCCCTGGTCCCAGGGGTGAAGAGTGCCAGAGCCAGGGCCAACGCTCGGCTCGCAGTACTCGCTTCCTCCATTCGTTCCTCTGCCGGGAACAAACTCCTCCCACCCCCTCGTCTCCAGCAGAGGAGGTATTTTGAGATCATGGGGGAGTCTAGCCTCGCTCTTCCCCTCCACCATTCGGTGGAAGAGCTTACTAGGGGAGTTCCTCTTGAGAAGCTCTCCGCCCGGCAGGTGACGTTCTCGGAGTCGGAGATCCTGAGCCACGAGAAGGTCGCGAAGTGTGCCATGCAGGCCACTTCGTGGCTGGATGTCTGGCTAGGTTCTCTGGGCATCCTATTGCGCTCCAAGGATCTGTCTAAGGAGAGCAATAGGAAGGCCCTGGAGACCTTCCTCCTCTCGGGCACTCGCTCCATCGAGTTCCTGGCACATCAGGTTACCAACCTGTGGGCCAACTCGGTGCTGAAGCGTCGTAATGCGGTGACCGAGAAGATCCATCCGAAGGTCCCCGCCGTGGATGTCTGCAGGCTCAGACACTCATCCCTCCTTGGGGGGAATTTGTTTGAGCCCCAAGATATGGAACGAACAGCTGAGAGGTGGAGGAAGTCTAGCCAGGACTCCCTCCTCCAAAGGGCCTTTGCATCTCGGCCCTACAAGCCTCCAGCTCCGCAGCAACATCAGCAGCAGCCTCGCAAGACACCGAAGCAGATGCTGGCAGCTAAGAAAGTGGTGTCTAAGCCCCAGCCCTTTCTTGCCAAGGACAAGAGGGGTGGTAAGTCCTCCAGGGGAGGCAAGACTCCTAGAGGGAGCGGCCACGGCCGCAAACGCTAGGAGTGGCAGTCCCCCCGCGTGTCCACCTGTGGGGGGATGCCTTCAAAGTTGCGTGCACAGGTGGCAGCAAGATGGGGCCGATGCTTGGACGGTCTCCGTGATCAGCCAAGGGTATCGCGTCCCATTCACGACATCTCAACCTCCCCTGACAGCGAATCCAGTGTCGTTGAGCTCCTATGCCATGGGATCGGTAAAGGGGCTAGCCCTTCGGGCAGAAGTCGAGACCATGCTCAAGAAGGATGCTCTCCAGGAGGTCGTTGACGGCTCCCCAGGCTTCTTCAGTCGACTCTTGTAAAGAAGGCGTCTGGAGGCTGGAGACCAGTCATCGACCTCTCAGCTCTGAACAAGTTTGTCAAGCAAACTCCGTTCAGCATGGAGACAGCGGACACGGTCAGACTTGTGGTGAGACCACAAGACTTCATGTGCACACTGGATCTGAAGGACGCGTACTTCCAGATCCCAATCCATCCGTCTTCCAGGAAGTACTTGAGATTCAGCCTAGACAGCAAGACCTACCAGTTCAAGGTGCTGTGCTTCAGTCTCTCCACAGCACCTCAGGTGTTCACCAGAGTGTTTACCCTGATTTCGTCTTGGGCTCACAGGAACGGCATCCGTCTCCTCCGTTATCTGGACGACTGGCTGATCCTAGCAGTCTCGGAGTCGACCCTTCTTCGACACCGAGACAGGCTTCTGGGACTTTGCCAAGATCTGGGATCTTGGTAAATCTCGAGAAGTCCTCTCTGCAGCTGTCCCAACGACTGGTTTATCTAGGCACGTTGTTAGACACCAATCTCCACAAAACCTTTCCATCAGACAGGATAGCAAGGCTGAGGAGGGTGGCGGAACCCTTCCTCAGGCGGGAAAAGCTTCCTGCCCAATCGTGGTTGCGTCTCTTAGGTCACGTGGCCTCCCTGGCTCGTCTGGCTCGGAACAGGCAGACCTGCGGTGGTGGCTGGTCGACGAGAACCTGCGAAAGGGAGTGGCTCGTCTCGTCCTCCCCCCGGAATTGACACTGTTTTCGGACACGTCAAAAGAAGGGTGGGGGACTCACATTCTGATCCAGAGGACCTCAGGCCTTTGGTCAGAATCTGAAAAGTACCTGCACATCAACCTGCTAGAAATGAAGGCCGTTTTCCTGGCTCTTCAACAGTTCCAATGGACCCTGGCGGGTCACTCCGTGGTGGTGATGAGTGACAACACCACGGTTGTGGCTTATATCAACAAGCAGGGAGGTACTTTTTCGCATCAGCTATCCCATCTTGCAGTAGAGATTCTGAGGTGGACCGAAGTCCACTCGATAACACTATCAGCTCTCTTCATTCCTGGCAAGAGGAATGTGCTCGCCGACAGTCTGAGCAGGGCTTCGCAGATAGTGAGTACCGAGTGGTCTTTGGATCCTCAGATAGCCAACAAAGTCCTGACTTTGTGGGGTTCCCCAACGGTGGATCTGTTCGCGACAGCTTTGAATTTCAAACTGTCCCTGTACTGCTCCCCAGTCCCGGACCCCAAGGCACTCTGGCAAGATGGTTTCCAACAACGGTGGGATAACATTGACGTGTACGCCTTCCCACCGTGCTGTCTGATGAGAAGGGTGCTCAACAGGACCAGACTATCGGTCAACTTGTCGATGACTCTGATAGCTCTGCTATGGCATCATGCGGAATGGTTCCCGGACCTTCTGCAGCTCCTGACGGAGCTCCCGAGAGAGCTTCCCCCACGACACGAGCTACTTAGACAGCCACATTGCAACATCTTCCACAAAGCCGTAGCCTCGCTTCGGCCTCACGCTTGGAGACTGTCCAGCGTCTCCTCACGGAGAGAGGCTTTTCGCAACAGGTTGCAGAGAGAATGTCTCGGCACCTGCGAAAGTCCTCTGAGGAAGTCTACCAGGCAAAGTGGAGAGTCTTCTGTGGTTGGTGTCGTGGGAGGGGTATCTCTCCACTCGATGCCACTATTCTAGCAGCTGGCGGACATCCCACTAATGCGGTCGAAATAACAAGAAAAAAATATTAACCTTAGGTGCGTGGAACATCCGCACCCTCCAAGACGTGACGAACACCAACCGCCCGGAACGACGTACAGCCCTCATCTGCAAGGAGCTAGCCCGCTTCAATGTTGATGTGGCGGCTCTTAGCGAGACCAGACTACCCGAAGAGGGCAACATCAGGGAAGCTGGAACAGGCTACACCATCTTCTGGAAAGGCAAGGCCCTAGAGGAGCCTCGCATCCACGGTGTCGGCTTCGCCATCCGTTCCCAGCTAGTTCAGCAGCACAACCTCGCTCCCAAGGCCATTAGTGAGCGCCTGATGACTGTCCGCATCCCCATCACGCGGGACAGACATCTCACCCTGATCTCTGTCTACGCCCCGACTATGACCTCAACCCATGATAACAAAGCTGCCTTCTACACCCAGCTCGACCGCACCATCCAGGCAGTGGCCGCCAATGACAAGCTCATTGTGCTTGGCGACTTTAATGCCCGAGTAGGCAAAGACCATCGCCTGTGGGAGGGAATCGGCCGCCATGGCATTGGAAATTGCAACGCCAATGGCCAACTCCTACTGGGTCTGTGTGCAGAACACCAACTTGTGGTAACCAACACCATCTTCCAGTTACCAAAGCGACAAAAGACCACATGGAGACACCCACGGTCTAAACACTGGCACACCCTGGACTACGTCCTGACCAGAGCCAGAGACCGAGGAGACGTCCGCATCACCCGATCCATGCCCGGAGCGGACGACTGCTGGACGGACCACAGACTCCTCATCTCCCGACTCTCCGTGACGACCCTACGACCACCCAGAAGGGCACCTGACAGCGTACCACACCAACGCTTTGATTGTAGTAAGCTCCGCAACCCACAGGTGGCACAGAACTACAAGGAGGCCTGCGAACAATACCTCGCAGACCCTGTGGGTCAGGCCACTGTCGAGCACCACTGGACCACCCTCAGAAACGCCATGGCCCGTGCCGCGGAGGAAACACTAGGCTTCACCACCAAGAAACGGCAGGATTGGCTTGATGAGAATGATGCTACCATCTCTCTTCTCATTGAAACCAAACGACAAGCACGCCTGACTTTGGAAAACCAACCAACAGCAGCTAACAAATGTGCTCACAAGGTGGCTGAAGCTGGTTGCCAAAGAGGTATCCGTGAAGCCCAGAACACCTGGTGGCAAAGAAAAGCTGCAGAAATACAGAGTTTCGCTGACCAACGTGACCTGCGCAGCTTCTATGCAGCAACAAAAGAAATATTCGGTCCCACACGGTCATCAGTGGGCAGCCTGAAGGACGCGGATGGGGCCACGACCATCACCGACAGCGAGGGCATCCTGGCCAGGTGGAGGTCTCACTTTGAGAACCTCCTCAATGACCAAGCAGACACCCCAGACGATCTCCTGCGAATGACCCCGCAGCATCCCGTCCGTCACTGGATGGCACTACCACCCTCCATCCATGACTTCAACAAGGCCCTGCAGCGCATGAAGCCCGGCAAAGCCCCAGGGCCAGACAACATCCCGTTGGAGCTCCTCACTCACGGTGGCCCCGGCTTGAGGAACCGTTTGATGCTCCTTATACTGAAAATATGGGAGACCAAGACCACCCCCAGTGACTTCCGCGATGCAAACATCACTACCATCTTCAAGAAGGGAGACAGGGAGAACTGTAACAACTACCGGGGAATATCACTACTAAGCATCGCGAGTAAGATTTTCGCTCGGATTCTCCTTGACCGCCTCCTTATTCTCGCAGAAGACGTCCTGCCAGAGTCCCAGTGCGGCTTTCGACCTTCCCGCGGGACCATAGACATGATCTTCTGTGCGCGACAACTACAAGAGAAGAGCCTCGAACAACAACAGCCCATAATGTTCATCTTCTGGGATTTGAAAAAGGCCTTCGACAAAGTACCTCGACCTGCCATGTGGGCTGTCCTCAAAAGATATGGCTGCCCACCCGATTTTGTCAAGCTGGTGCGTGCCCTCCATGACGGAATGGTTGGGAGAGTCTGCCACCAGAACTCTCTTTCAGACCCATTCCCCATCAACGGCGGCCTGAAGCAGGGCTGTGTTCTGGCCCCGACGTGTTTCTCGCTATACACCGCAGCAATGCTCAACGAGATTCCCCCAGACACACCCTCAGCCGACCTACGTTTCCGCATGGATGGAGGCGCTTTCAACCTCGCTAGACTCCGCGCCAGAACCAAGACCACCTTGTGTGCAGTGCGAGAACTGCAGTATGCTGACGACAATGCCACCCCAGGTCAGACGGCAGAGGACCTGCAGTCGTTAGCTGATGCATACAACTCTGCCTACGAACGTTTTGGGATGCAAGTCAACTCAGACAAAACCAAGACCCTCGTCCAACATCCACCAGGACTGATGCTCCCCAACTTCAATACCACGGTGAATGACCAACCGTTAGAACAGGTGGACCAGTTCTCCTACCTAGGGAGCATCCTAACATCAGCTCCCACAAGCAAAAAGGACGTGGAGAACAGGATCAGGGCAGCCCACTCCGCCTTTGGCCGACTCAACCGCCGCGTATTTAACAACCACGCACTGACAATGACCACCAAAATAATGGTGTTCAGGGCAGTAGTCCTCTCCACGCTCCTGTATGCATTTGAAACATGGACGCTATATAGTAACGATCTTAAAAACCTAGAACGCTTCCAACAAATGAAACTGAGGCAGATCTTGAAAATCCCCTGGGAGAGCCACACCACCAACATTGAAGTCTTAGAACGTGCCTCGCTGACCAGCGTGGAGGCCACCATCATCCACCACCGCCTCCGCTGGATAGGACACGTGCATAGGATGGATCCATCTAGGCTCCCAAAGAAAATATTCTACGGAGAACTGACCCAGGGCACCAGACCACGAGGAGCCCCAAAAATGCGCTATAAAGATCAACTAAAGCGCACCCTGGCTCTAACTGACATCGATCCTTCCTCATGGGAAGAAACAGCCAGGGACAGGAAAACCTGGAGGAGTACAGTACACCATGGCACCGTGGACTTCGAGGAGAGGAGGAGACAAAATGAGGAGGCTAGGAGGAGAAGAAGGAGAGAGCGATTAGAACAGCCCCGCCAACCACCTACCCTCCCTTGTGAACACTGTCCGCGACTCTTCCACCACAGACTAGGACTTAACAGCCACATCAGGCATAAGCACCCACCCCACAGATAGGAGGCTGATGGCTAACGACAGAACCCAATACTCGGACACGAGTGGGCGCCGACGACGACGGAGTTTCTTGTATATTTGCGGGAGGAAATGTGCCTTCCGGTCTCAGCGGTGAAAGGCTATCGCTCAGCCTTGAGCTTGGCTTTTAGGCTGAAAGGAGTGGACATTTCTTCGTCACTGGAACTCTTTCTACTCATACATAGCTATGAGATTACCTGCCGTCAGTCGGAAGTGAGACCTCCTCCATGGAACGTGGTTTGGGTTCTCAGGGCTCTTAAGAGACCTCCCTTCGAACCATTACGCCAGGCCTCTGATCGCCACCTGTCTTGGAAGACGGCTTTCCTGCTCGCGTTGGCCTCTGCCAAACAAGTTAGTGAACTTCATGGTCTCTCGTACAATGTCGCCCATTCAAGGGGATGGGGGGAGGTAACGTTCAGGTTCGTCCCTAAGTTTGTTGCCAAGAATCAGAACCCTGGAGTGCCGGCCCACGGTTCGACTCTTTCAGGGTCACGAGTCTCCGTTCTGTAACAAGCGACCCAGACTAGCTGCTATTATGTCCAGTGAGGAGTCTGAGGTGTACTTGAAGAGAACAGCTGCAGTTCGTCCTCAGGTGCAAGCATTGTTTGTTAGCACAGGCAGGACAAAGAGGAGGGTCACCAAGAACACCATTTTGGCTTGGATTTGAAGGGTTATCCATCACACCTTGAATCCGGACCCTCCTCCGTCACGTCGCCCTAGGGCACACGACGTTGGGCATCGCTACGTCCCTGGCCTTCAAGAGAAACTTTTCTGTGACGCAGGTGCTTCAAGCTGGGGTCTGGAAGCGTCAGACGACCTTCACAGCCCACTACCTGGAGGACGTGACCCACAGGAGCCTCGATACTTTTTCTATTGGCCCTGTGGTGGCTGCACAACAGCTGGTCTAGCCTCTGGCTCCTTTATGGACAGGTAGCAGTAGGTTGAGGGCGTTGTTACCCGGTTTTAGTCTGCGTGAATGAAAGAGTATGTCTGGCCCTTACTTCTTTCTTCATCCTCCCCTCTCTTGGGGAAGCAGCATCCTGGTCTCCGCATAGCTGACCTCAACCTTTGCAGGTAAACCATGCTTCCTTGTGCTCCTAGTATTAAGCTTAATACTGTCGCGTCCCCCATACCCTGACGAGGTGGTATTGTGAACGTCCTATCCTGAATTCCTATCTAAAGGTCTCAAGGTCAACTTCATAGGACGAGTCACGCTCTTTCCTCCACACACAACTTATGTAGGCCACACGTTCCTTGCGGAGCAAGGAACTTGTGAGGTGCAGGGACTCCTTTTCTTGAGTGCTACTCACTTGGAATCGGAGTCCCCGGGTAAAGCCAAAGTCAGTAAGGCTGGGGACTTTCCACCCTTCCTAAGGGGTAAGTCACCCAATGTAAATAGCGTGGTTTGTATTTCAGTTACAGAACAAATGACAAATTCGGAGATAATTTGTATTTTTCCTAACCATACAAATCTTAGCTATTTACACATATTTGCCCGCTAACCCTGTCCCCCAAGTCAAGTCCTACCTCTAAGTGAAGTGAAGCAAATCACCAGTGTGTGGGGGGGGGGTGTAAGCAAGCTACCCCTTCCCCTACCCCCGCTAACTAGGACGGGGGTAGTTAACCCTCGTTAAAATCTATTGGCTCGTCAATTTCAGCTACGCCGAAAGTAAACCCAATGTAAATAGCTAAGGTTTGTATGGTTAGGAAAAATACAAATTATCTCCGAATTTGTCATATCATATTGATTCTTGAGGTGGCAAAAATAGGTCACATTTTCTGTTTAGTTAATCTGTAGGCAAGATGTTTTAACTACTAACATTTATGATTTGCATTGATTTTTTTAATGTTGAAGACCTTGAACATTTGTAATTGGTTATGTAAGGTGATGTTTAAATTTGTATTGATGACTTTTTCTTGTTTTTCAGCTTTGTCTATACATTCACCAAGTGGAAGCTATTAGTGTTAGTCCAGATTGTTTTCTTCTTAAGGCTGCAACTCATTCGCAAAAATGAGAGTTATTTTCTCTCGTGTTCTGAAAAAGAATACTTACAGCTTTAAGTTAAATACTCTAAGACAAATGAGCCTCAGTAAACATTTAAAGATCGAGTATGACCAAAGTGAGAACTTTCCTGAAGAAAACTCCCCTGTGGTGGTACAGTTGGCTCAGGATAATAATGTTTTATATAGCTCATACTTGGTTGATAATGGGGTAGGAGTAGATCGTCTGTCAAGAAAAAATGTTGCCAAAAAGCACCAAAGATTATTACTTGAGAACAGAAAACAAAATGCAATTCCACTCATAGTGGAAAAATTACTCCAAGGGAAAGATTCTTATAGAGTTAATAGTGAAGACCCGGATATTGAGGAAGAGGAATCTTACGTAAATCTTCCTTATACAGAAGTTGAAAATATAAGTATGGAGGAATTGAAAACCAACCTTAAAGTTGTCAAGGAGTATGACTGGGGCAATACTAAATTTTCACTTCAGGAAGACATTGCAAAAAGAATGCAGGCTTATGATGAAAGTTTAACTGAATTAGTAAAAACTCAGAATGATCACAAATCACAAATGAGAGCAGAAGGAATAGGTTTGCGGCAGACTATGGAGGATGAACTAGGCATTGATGATGTTCTAGAGTATGGCACATGTGATCAAAGCATTCCACTTAGTAATGTGCCTTGTGGTGGTTGTGGTGCATTACTTCACTGTCAAGACTATGCTCTACCAGGTAAGTTTCTTGCTTCTCACTTGTTTATTTGTAAATTTAGAAAAAAAAAAATAATTTAAAAAACGCTCAAGTTTTGAAATATGAGAAATATCTTGTAGACTTTTATTATTTGAGTAAACTTTAAAGATACTTGTTTGTTGTATTTAGGCCTATACTGTAGCATTCCAAGCAGTGGATCAGCACAGCATTAAATTTCCAACACTTCATTACCAGAAGTTATTAAAGTCCAAGCCCTCTGACTTCATTACTGTACTTTCATTTCTTATCTTTCGTATCGCATATTATGTGGAGATCTTCCAAGCATACTAATTTTCTTTGAATATGGACTTCTTAAGATAACACATCAGTTTTTTTTCTTATACTTAATACAAACCTTTAAGCCCCGCCCACCCGACAGGTAATGTTATTTTCACTTTGACTTTGGCAACTGTCTTGTACAGATCCATCCGAGAACAGCTTTAATGGTTAAGATAATGATACTTAGTTAATGTTTATTCAGCTTTCGAGCAATTGATAGTTCGAGTAACAGTTTTTAAATATGTAACTTCCCTGGTAGTTACATATATACTGTATAGCTTAAATCCCGCGTTTCGTTGCGCGCACGGAAGAAATTCAAATTTCGTGGCAATCGCTGCCATGACAGTAAGTGATCACACATGAGCACCATCTCTCTTAGGTTACTAGAACCATTCCCAACATTCCTCAGAAATTCCCTGCTGTTGATCGAGTCAATACCTAGGAAGTTTGTTTCGCTGATATATTACTTTATTCTACAATTTGGTGAAGTACCTTTTGTCTGATTATTGTTAATGGCTTTCGCTGCCTTTCAACTATCGAAGATATTGGATTTTCCTTTTCACACGAAATACGACAGTTTTTTGTTGGTCCAACTTGGACAGTTTAATTTAACTTGATTTTCAAGATGGCTACTCTGTTGATAAACTTTGTGTGTAGGGCTAGACTGACTTTCAAGCTGCTCTTGATTCCTACATAGTATGTAGCAGAGGGCATGTGTGTATTTGTTTTCTTTTCTATGTTCGTAAGATTGAAATGGATAGGATCAAGGAATTTTGTCCCCTTCTTTATTAACTAACAAACAACTCTTAAAGATGTAATGGAAGGAAAAACATTTAATCATTAAAACATTATGACGTCACAATCATGTGACGTAAACTATTTAGTATGACTTGCAAATATGTGAATGATTTTCTTTTTCTTGCAAGAAATTTTTAAAATACTAACTTACTAAGCATAAGCATTTTAATTTTTATAATTTAGGGAAATATATTATTTTTAAGTATATTTCCTTTAGTTAATTTTCGATTTATATAGAGATTTCACGAGCGTACAGTCAATTTACGCTTGATGATCGTTTTTGTTTCACAATACTTGTATCGCTATTTAATATTTCGATTTTGAGAATACTAATATTAATCATATAACCTATTGTATTTTCTTTCCAGCCCTCGGCGAAAGAGTATAATCTCTCGCAATGGGCAGTTGTTCCGTAACTGAAATACAAACCACGCTATTTACAAAGGGTTACCTTTTAGCGTAGCTGAAATGGCGAGCCATTAGAATTTAACGAGGGTGTATTACCCCCGCGCTAGTTAGCGGGGGGGTAGGGGAGTGGTAGCTAGCTACCCCTCCTCCCCCTCACACACCGGTGAATACTCACTTTCACTTTTGGCTCGGACTGTGACAGACGTCTCTGTCTTGGTCCTCTCTTGGCAGTCATTGTTTGTTTTGTCTTTACTTAATCGCTTACTTTTCATTTACTCAATATATATGTAAACATGTTTTCATGTTTGTATATATATTTGAGTATAGAAATAAGTAAGTTTCCTTTTCAGATTTGTGTGTGTAGTGTATGATATCTACGTGGAGTCCTCGGCAGCTAGGCCACCACGGCGTAATTTTATGGGTGGCGATCGAGTTTGACTTATGTCTTTCTCTCTCTCTCTCTTGAGGTCGTTCACCCTTTTACTACGTGTTACTACGCCATTGTAGCTTCCTTTCCGTGTGGGGAGGCGTTGCTACGCCGTACGTTTGTCTCAATTAGTTATGAATCTAATTGTAGTTGTTTTTTTATTTTTCAGCTTGTAGAACGATTCCTTTCGGGGTTTTCGTTCTTTCTTTAGTGTTCATTCATTTTTAAATTACACAATTACATAGTTACATAATTATAATTGTTATAATTCTTTTTTGGTTACAGCTCTCCTTCCGTGAGTGTAAGTGGTTGTGAGGGCACGTGCCTGTTGTGTAATTCTTGTTCCTTTCCCTCGGGATTCCTCTTCGGAGCCTTCCCGGGGGAATGAATGTAGTATACTAATATTATTTGTTTTATTTTTTTACAGTTACCGATCTAGTTCGTTTCTGTAATATGGCAACGGTGTGAGCTGTCTGGTTGAGTCCTGGGGATTCGGCTGTTGCTGCCTCCCCCCTTGTATTTTCGTCAGGGGCGTGTCTCCTTCTACTGGAAGTACTCCCGTGACGACGGACAGCTCTCCAGTTCATTTTAGAACTCTCAGGAGGCTTGCCTCCTTGGGCGGGTAACTTTCCTTCCGAGGGAAGTTTTTCCTGTCCAGGCTTGAGTTTTTCCCCTTTTGGGGGGTTCTTCTCTTGCCTTTTTTTTCGTGCGACTATGCTCTTGGTGCTGAGCGGTCACACCTGCAGTTTCGCTCAAGGGGCTGGGCAACTGCAGGAGCTCCTCTTCGGAGGATTGCTCCTTTTAGGTCACTGGCTGACCAGTCTCTTCCACGAAGTGTTTCTCTTTCGTTCGCGAGAGAGTACACTCATAGAGACTCCTCTTCGGAGGTTTCTTCTGTTGCTGTTGGCCTCCCTCGCCGTAAGGCCCACCGTCCGCCTCGTCGTAAGGGCCTCTCATCTCCCTATAAGGGTGCTTGAGGCGCCTTTTTGGATCTCCGTTTGCAGCCTACAACTCCTTTTTCTTGATCTTCCCCCTTGGTGTAGATGGACAGCAGTCTGATCTCGTCTTCCGACGGGCAACGGTCTTCCCGACGGACAACGGTCTTCCCGACGGACAGCGGTCTTCCGACGGGCAACGGTCTTCCCGACGGACTACGGTCTTCCCGACGGGCAGCGGTCTTCCGACGGACATCAGTCTCCCGGCGGACAACGATCCCTTCGGGGCAAAGGGTTGCCCTCACGGGGGTTCTTCCCTTGCGTGTCAGGGTTTCCCTGCGCGCCCTTCTGCTGTGTTCTCTACTGCTCATGCTCAGTGTTAGCACACAGGCGCTCTTCTGCTCATCAGCGCTCTCCTGTTCGTCAGCGCTTTCAAGATGATCATCCCTGCTGTTCCGGTTGGTTCCTGTTACGCGCCCTGTGCGCCCACGTTCGCCCTCGCGATCTAGAACTTCGGTTCAGGTTGGGGTCAAGGACTCTTCTTCTATGCGCAGGCTTCCACGCGTAGCCTTCTGCTCGTCAGCGATCATCAGCTCGCCAGCGATCACCTGTCTCTCGGCGATCTCCGGATCGCCCGCGTGTGTTACAGCCAGCACGCCAACGTTCTCCAACACTTCTGAAAGAACATGGTTCGCCAGCTACTAGCTCACCTGCGCATGCTGATCGGCATCGCGCGACCCTCAACTGCGGATGCTGATTGGCATCGCGCGACCCTCAACTGCGGATGCTGATCGGCATCGCGCGACCCTCAACTGCGGATGCTGATCGGCATCGCGCGACCCTCAACTGCGGATGCTGATCGGCATCGCGCGACCCTCAACTGCGGATGCTGATCGGCATCGCGCGACCCTCAACTGCGGATGCTGATCGGCATCGCGCGACCCTCAACTGCGGATGCTGATCGGCATCGCGCGACCCTCAACTGCGGATGCTGATCGGCATCGCGCGACCCTCAACTGCGGATGCTGATCGGCATCGCGCGACCCTCAACTGCGGATGCTGATCGCCATCGCGAGACCGCTCACCTGCGGATGCTGATCACCATCGCTCGACCCTGCGCATGCTGATCGCCATCGCGCGATCCTCAACTGTGGATGCTGTTCGCCATCGCGCGATCGCCCACCTGCAGATGCTGCTCGCCATCGCGCGACCGCCCACCTGCGCATGCTGATCGCCATCGCGCGACCCTGGCATGCTGATCGCCATCGCGCGACCCTGGCATGCTGATCGCCATCGCGCGACCCTGGCATGCTGATCGCCATCGCGCGACCCTGGCATGCTGATCGCCATCGCGCGACCCTGGCATGCTGATCGCCATCGCGCGACCCTGGCATGCTGATCGCCATCGCGCGACCCTGGCATGCTGATCGCCATCGCGCGACCCTGGCATGCTGATCGCCATCGCGCGACCCTGGCATGCTGATCACCATCGCGCGACCCTGCGCATATTGATCACCATCGCGCGACCCTGGCATGCTGATCACCATCGCGCGACCCTGGCATGCTGATCACCATCGCGCGACCCTGCGCATATTGATCACCATCGCGCGACCCTGGCATGCTGATCTCCATCGCGCGACCCTGCGCATATTGATCACCATCGCGCGACCCTGCGCATATTGATCACCATCGCGCGACCCTGCGCATATTGATCTCCATCGCGCGACCCTGCGCATATTGATCACCATCGCGCGACCCTGCGCATATTGATCTCCATCGCGCGACCCTGCGCATATTGATCTCCATCGCGCGACCCTGCGCATATTGATCTCCATCGCGCGACCCTGCGCATATTGATCTCCATCGCGCGACCCTGCGCATATTGATCACCATCGCGCGACCCTGCGCATATTGATCACCATCGCGCGACCCTGCGCATATTGATCACCATCGCGCGACCCTGCGCATATTGATCACCATCGCGCGACCCTGCGCATATTGATCACCATCGCGCGACCCTGCGCATATTGATCACCATCGCGCGACCCTGCGCATATTGATCACCATCGCGCGACCCTGCGCATATTGATCACCATCGCGCGACCCTGCGCATATTGATCACCATCGCGCGACCCTGCGCATATTGATCACCATCGCGCGACCCTGCGCATATTGATCACCATCGCGCGACCCTGCGCATATTGATCACCATCGCGCGACCCTGCGCATATTGATCACCATCGCGCGACCCTGCGCATATTGATCACCATCGCGCGACCCTGCGCATATTGATCACCATCGCGCGACCCTGCGCATATTGATCACCATCGCGCGACCCTGCGCATATTGATCACCATCGCGCGACCCTGCGCATATTGATCACCATCGCGCGACCCTGCGCATATTGATCACCATCGCGCGACCCTGCGCATATTGATCACCATCGCGCGACCCTGCGCATATTGATCACCATCGCGCGACCCTGCGCATATTGATCACCATCGCGCGACCCTGCGCATATTGATCACCATCGCGCGACCCTGCGCATATTGATCACCATCGCGCGACCCTGCGCATATTGATCACCATCGCGCGACCCTGCGCATATTGATCACCATCGCGCGACCCTGCGCATATTGATCACCATCGCGCGACCCTGCGCATATTGATCACCATCGCGCGACCCTGCGCATATTGATCACCATCGCGCGACCCTGCGCATATTGATCACCATCGCGCGACCCTGCGCATATTGATCACCATCGCGCGACCCTGCGCATATTGATCACCATCGCGCGACCCTGCGCATATTGATCACCATCGCGCGACCCTGCGCATATTGATCACCATCGCGCGACCCTGCGCATATTGATCACCATCGCGCGACCCTGCGCATATTGATCACCATCGCGCGACCCTGCGCATATTGATCACCATCGCGCGACCCTGCGCATATTGATCACCATCGCGCGACCCTGCGCATATTGATCACCATCGCGCGACCCTGCGCATATTGATCACCATCGCGCGACCCTGCGCATATTGATCACCATCGCGCGACCCTGCGCATATTGATCACCATCGCGCGACCCTGCGCATATTGATCACCATCGCGCGACCCTGCGCATATTGATCACCATCGCGCGACCCTGCGCATATTGATCACCATCGCGCGACCCTGCGCATATTGATCACCATCGCGCGACCCTGCGCATATTGATCACCATCGCGCGACCCTGCGCATATTGATCACCATCGCGCGACCCTGCGCATATTGATCACCATCGCGCGACCCTGCGCATATTGATCACCATCGCGCGACCCTGCGCATATTGATCACCATCGCGCGACCCTGCGCATATTGATCACCATCGCGCGACCCTGCGCATATTGATCACCATCGCGCGACCCTGCGCATATTGATCACCATCGCGCGACCCTGCGCATATTGATCACCATCGCGCGACCCTGCGCATATTGATCACCATCGCGCGACCCTGCGCATATTGATCACCATCGCGCGACCCTGCGCATATTGATCACCATCGCGCGACCCTGCGCATATTGATCACCATCGCGCGACCCTGCGCATATTGATCACCATCGCGCGACCCTGCGCATATTGATCACCATCGCGCGACCCTGCGCATATTGATCACCATCGCGCGACCCTGCGCATATTGATCACCATCGCGCGACCCTGCGCATATTGATCACCATCGCGCGACCCTGCGCATATTGATCACCATCGCGCGACCCTGCGCATATTGATCACCATCGCGCGACCCTGCGCATATTGATCACCATCGCGCGACCCTGCGCATATTGATCACCATCGCGCGACCCTGCGCATATTGATCACCATCGCGCGACCCTGCGCATATTGATCACCATCGCGCGACCCTGCGCATATTGATCACCATCGCGCGACCCAGCGCATGCTGCTCACCATCACGCGATCGCCCTCCTGCACATGCTGCTCACGATCGCTCACCTGCGCATGCTGCTCGTCCATAACACAACGCGCCATCGCCAACCTGCGCGTTAGCGCTCACCAGCTCACCACCGATCGCTTGTTGATCCATATCGCCAGCGGTCTTCCTCGCCCACGCAGCGTGTTTCCTCGCCATCGCGCTAACGCTTGCGTTCGCCGCCTCGGACTCGCTCTCATCCACCTGCCCACCCTCACGACCGCTCGCCCGCTCGCCCACACGCCCACGTGCCTGCACGTCTACGCTCATGCGTGTCCGCGCCCATGCTCTCCAATGTTCGCCCACGCGCGAACCAACAATTTTTCCATCGCGCGGACGGATGGTGTTCCGTCGCGCGAACCTACAGTGTTTCTTCACACAAACGTCGGCTTATTTCTTGCAGTATCCATTGCTCGTCTATGGGTTATCGCTCGCCCTTCCTACCACGCTCGCCCTCCTTCTGCACTCCTTCGCTCACCTTCGTTTGCATTACCGCGCATTACCGCGCATGGGCGCTTCCACGTTCGCCCACGCGAAAATCTTTGAATTTCCGTCGCGCGAGCTCCAGGGCGATTGCGACCACGATTCCCAATGGGGTTTTCGCAGCATGGCCATCCTGGCGAGTTCTTCTGGAGCGTATTTCCAGAACACGGCCTCCCCCCGTAAACGCAGAGCATGGCACTTGCAAGAATAGGAGAAACTTAAGGGAGATCTGAGCAACACTCCTCTTTCCTGAACCTGGGTTAGCCCTTCCTCGTCATTCCCTGGAAGGATTTTTGGCGGGGGGGCTTTCCGTTCGAGATTTCTCCATCGGACAAGGGGTGACTGCTTACCTCTTCCTCTGGGAGCTTACCAGGTTCTTTCCCTCCTCGGTTACCGCCCGAGGTTTGGTTCAAGGAAGCTACAGGAAGATCAGGGGTACTTTCCTCCTCTCGAGCTCAGGCACCTTGGCCTTTCGTCGTTAAGTATCTAACTTGCGGACAAGCTCGATGTTGTACCATCTGGACGCGCTGACTGAGGGCTTCCTTCGGGTGTCTCATCTGCGGAGGTCGACGACCTCAGACACCCTTCCATCCTTGAGAAGAGTTTGTTTGTGCCCAAGGACAGAGACTTAGACAGCTGCTGTGCGGAGGAAATCGACTTCCGGTTTCACTCCTCCAAGGCGCTTTCTTCCAGACTCTGCAGGGCTCCAGCGTCCTTTTCTTTCAACCACGTTGGCCTAAGTTATCGGCTACGACAACTGGGACAAGGTGTCCAATTGCAGTTTCCTCCTGTCAGGAACAGATGGCACGGGAGACTCCCCCGGGGGGGGGGCATAGTCTTAAAAGGAGTTCACGAACTCTAGGATTGCAAGTTTTTCGCTGGGAGGATGCTTAAGGTTACTCATCCGAATGACAGCTTCCCGATGCCCATTCCCGCACAATCTCTGTGATTAGCCAAGGATATCGCGCCTGCCGTCTCTGTCAGCGAATTCAGTGTCTCTGAACCTCTATGCCATAGCGTCAGCAGAGTTGCCCGGTTGGGCAGAATGATCCATACCTTAGGCGAAGGTCTTCCTTAGGATCATTGACGGCTTCACCCCCGGCCCCCTCAGTCGATCCTTTCCTGTAAGGAAGGATCTGAGAGGGGATGTCCCTAGTCGACCTCTCAGCCCTGATCAAGTTTGTCGAACAAACTTCGGCCAGCGTAGACCAGCAGAATCGATCAGACTGGTAACGAGGCGACAGGACTCCTTAAACCCTGGATCGGAAGGACGGGTATTTTCAGTTTCCATTCCATCCATCTTCCAGGGTGCTCGTCGAATTCAGCCTAGACTGCAAGTATTCCTGCTTATGATGCAGTGTGGCTATCCCGCCGTGGCATAGCAGGTTTGTTTCCCCAGAGAACTCTCCCTGCCTTCCTCTTGGCCGCTCAGGTGCAGGCTTCCGCCTCCTCTGCTGTTTGGAGGGCTGGTCAACTCCGGTAGGCTCGGGTTCGACCTTCTTCAGCGCCGGGACAAGCTTCCGGATGCTTACCATGAGTGTGGGCTCATGGTATTTTGCTTGGAGCCTTCTCTTCCTCTGCCTCAACATATGGAGTATCTGGCCATGATATTGAGTCAACGGCCTTACCACGTTGGAAACCCCGCTTCTCGTCCGTCCAGCGAGGTTGAGCAACGTTGGTACTTGGATGGGTGACCACCTGGGGACACCAGATTCTGTTACCACATCCTCCGAGCCTTCCTTTCGGTTGACTGTGGCAAGAATGAGGAGAGTCGCAGTACCTGTTCTCAGTCAAGCAGAGCTTTCAGCCCTACCTTGGAACGTTTCCTAGTTCTCCTTTCCTCATTGACCCGTCTATAGTCCGAACGGTCGCCTCAGGATAAGTTCCATGTGGGGCGATCCAAGTTCCGGTGGCTTCAGGCAATGTTTAACCGGACTCCCTGGCCCTATGGGACCAGCGGAACTATTAGACCTGCAATGGGTGTTGACCTATGGAGCCTCTTGATGGTAGTGGATATTCTCGTCCTTTCCCCCACATTCTTGATGCGGTTCTCGGACTCGTCAAAGGAAAGGGGGGGGGGTGGCATGTTCCGGTCCAGGCCTATGGTCAAGACCTGAAGGATACCTCTCCATCATTCAGGCAGGCTTAGGGGCCTTAGTCTGGCCCCTCTACAGATCCTACAGCTCTTGCCGAGTTGCCCCGTGCACGTCGACTTCATGATTCTGGCGTATTCTAACCAGCAGGGGACGCATTTTCACACCTTCACATCTTGCAGTAGAGATACGGGGATGATTGAGATTCTCTCAATACCACCATCGGCTCTCTCATTCCAGGCAGGGGAATGTTCTCTCAGACTATCCGAGCAGAGCCTCGTAGAGAGAGTGTACCTGGGGGTCTTTGACCTTGGGTAACCAGCAAGTGCTGGTCTGGGGGACCTGATCGCGACAGCTTGGAACCTCAAGCTTCCGCTATTCTTCCCCCCAGTCTCAGACCCCGAGACTCTGGCAAGATGCATTCCGGTGATGGTGGGACAACTTCGACGCCTGCGTCTTCCCTCCTTTTTGCCTGTGGACAATGGGTCTCAACAAGACCAGGTTGTCTGTCAACCTTTCAATGGGAGAGCTCCACTGGGACTATGCGCAGAACAGTTTCTGGACCCTCTGCTTCCCCTGACGGAACTCCCGGGAGAGGTTCTCCCACGGCGCAGACTACTCAAGCAACCACACTGCGACATCTCTCCCGAACCGGGGCGTTGCTTCGGCTTCATGCCTGGAGACACTACGCTTCCTCCTCAAGAAGAGACAACCCGCTACAGTCGCGGTACGGAGGTCGTGTCATCTGCGATAGTCATCCACAGGGGTCTCCCAGGCAAAGTGATGAGTCTTCGGTGGTTGGTGCCGTGGGAGATATACCTCTTCCCTTGAGGCCTCTTCTCCAGCAATAACGGTCTTATTGCCTTTCGTCGGGAGGAAACTCCTTTCCGCTCTCGGCAACGAAGCCTGTCGCTCAGCCTTTCCCTGACCTTCAGGCTTAAAGGAATAACTTTTTCCTGCCCGCTGGATCTATCCTCGCTCATGCGAAGCTACGATCGTCCGTGCCCGCTGGATCTATCCTCGCTCCTGCGAAGCTACGATCGTCCCTGCCCTAGTCGGAGGAAGACCTCAAACTTGGAGCATGGCTCGGACTTTTAGTCCTTTAAGAGATCTTCTCAAGACCCTTTACGACAGGCCTCGGATTGTATTCCGCCTTGGGTCTCCTGCTCACTCTGGCCACGGCCAGTGTGTAAGCAATCTTCTTGGTCTCTTACGACTCCCCCCTTTCTAAGGAAGAGGGGAAGGCAACATTCAGGCTCGCTCCTTAGTTGTTGGGTAGACTCAGAATCTGGGGGTCCCGGCCCTTCGGTCCGATTCATTCAAGATTTCGAGTCTCCATTCTGTATCTGATGTCCCAAGACCTTCTCTTTCTTGCCAGTAAAGGAATCGAGAGTTTAGCGCTGGGAACAGCTGCAGTTTGTCCTCAGTTGCAGCCGATTTGGGAGCACAAGGAGAACATGGGGGGAGAGTCACCAGTATACCTCTTCAGCCCGGACTCAAGGACATTCATCTCGACCTGTCTCCAGACCCTCCCCCGTCACGTCGCCCTACAGCACGATGTTGGATACATCGCAACGTCCCTCGCCTTCAAGTAATACTACTCTGTGACGCAGGTGCTACAAGCTGGAGTCTGGAAGCGTCTTATGACCTTTGCAGCCCACTTCCTGCAGGGCGTGACCCACAGGAGTCTTGATACGTTTTCTATTGCTCTGTGGTGGCTACACAACAGCTGGTCTAACCTTAGGCTCCTTTTTGGACAGGTAGCAGAAGGTTGAGGGCATTGTTATCAGGTTTTAGTCTGCATGAACGAAAGAAGTATGTCTGGCCCTTACTTCTTTCTTCATCATCCCCTCTACGGGGAAGCAGCATCCTGGTCTCTGCATAGCTGACCTCGAACCTCTGCAGGTAAACCATGCTTCCTTGTGTTCCGAGTATTGAGTCAATACTGTCGCGTCCCCCATACCCTGACGAGGTGGTATTGGGAACGTCCTAACCCAGAGTTCCTTCTGGAACTCCAGGTCAACTGCCTAGGACGGGTCACGCTTCTTCCTTCACACACAAGCTTACGTAGGCCACATGGTTCCTTGCTGAGCAAGGAACTTGTGAGGTGCAGGGACTCCTTTTCTCGAGTGCGACTCACTCGGATTCTGAGTCCCCGGGTAAAGCCAAAGCCAGTATGGCTGGGGACTTTCCACCCTTCCTAAGGGGTAAGTCACCCTTTGTAAATAGCGTGGTTTTTATTTCGGTTACGGAACAAATGACATTCGAAGATAATTTGTATTTTTCCTAACCATACAAACCTTAGCTATTTACACATATTTGCCCGCCAGCCCTGTCCCCCAAGACAAGTCCTACCTCTAAGTGAAAGTGAGTATTCACCGCTAACTAGCGCGGGGGTAATACACCCTTGTTAAATTCTAATGGCTCGCCATTTCAGCTACGCTAAAAGGTAACCCTTTGTAAATAGCTAAGGTTTGTATGGTTAGGAAAAATACAAATTATCTTCGAATTAGTCATGTCTATTAAGATCTAATGTGAAATAGATAAAAGTGCGAGTGGTCAGTGACACGTATAATAACACAGTGCAGTGGAGGGTGCGTTCGTTCGTGTCCATCATACTCCTAGTCTGGGACCTCTTCCATGCTCCTCAACCCCTGGGAGAAGGAAGTCGAAAGGCGAAGGGAGATGTTAGACCTTGATCAGCAAATGAACGTCCCCTCGAGCGATCCTGTTGACGTATCCCAGTACGCTCACCCTCGCCATTGGAAAGGTGAGGTGAAAGTGTTATCCTCGCCGTCGGTTGACGCGAGGCTGGCATTTTACGTTTTCCTTTCCCGCTAGACAAGAGAGTTGCTCGTCATGGGACCGAGCGTCGAGATTGGTCCCTCACAGCGATCTGGACGTGTTTTCGGGAGGCGGCATAGATCTTGTCGCTCCCTCACAGCATGTGTGACACATGCTGGGCGCATACAGCATGCTGAACACATGCGAGCGGGCCGCTTTCCCGCGTCAGGTTCGCGAACGTTATAGTTCTAAGCGCGCTCTCGTAGCAAGAACGCACGCGAGCTGCAGCGCTCATGGACACTCCCTCGCAGCGATCTGGACATGTTACGGGAGGCGGAAAGGTTTTTAATGCTCCCCACAGTATGCTTAATGCATGCTGCATGCTGGATGCACACGAGCTGAACGCATACTGTACACACGCGAGCAGGACGCTCCTCTGCATCAGAATCGCGTACGTCATAGTTCTGAGAGCGCTCTCGCTGCAAAACGCACGCGAACTGCAGAGCTCATGGACGCTACTTCGCAGTGATCTGGACGCGTTACGGCAGCGGCAAGGTTCTCCCTCGCGGCATGCTGAACGCATGCAGTATGCTGGAAGCTTACAGCAACCTTTACGCATGCAGTCAGGACTTGTCCCCGCAGCAAGTTAGACAAGCAGTTATCTCTCCTTTGCAACATGCTGGACGCGCATTCAGCATGCGGGACACACGCGAGCAGGACTTACCCTCGCAGCATGCGGGTCGCTATGTTGACGCTTCTTTGCAGCATGATAGACTTATGCTGGAAGCACTTGAACATGACTCTCCCTCGAGACATGCTGGACGCAGCATGACTCTTCTTCGCAGCATGCTGAACGCATGTGGGACACAAGCATGCAAGGCGAGGCGTGTGTTTTCTCCATCTCGTTCTCCTTCGGAGATCGCTAACCCTTTAGAGATGTGGCTGCCCCACAGAGACTTTTACAGCCCCCTGGGTGGATCGCTGAGTCTCTCAAGGAATGCTAGCAAATGAGGCATTAAAACCTATGAAGCCAACTTCCTTATCAGGTATGCCAGCATAGATCAAAGAAGAGGAAACGCAGAAAACTCTTCATGCAGCAGATCTTAAGATTACTTGCAGTTCTGGCAGCCTTATATCCGGAGGACTTTTCAGCAGGCTGTACCTTGGAGGGCCCTCCCCTCGCAGTTTTTGAAGGGTAGACCTCAGGAATCTTCCTCTTTCAAGGAAATGGTGTTAGCCAGATTGGTCTAGAGGTCTTTTTCGACTCTGAATGATTGGATTCTCAAGAGAAAGTACAAGGAAGGACAACCTTTTCCTTTCCCCAAATGAAATTGGCTTCTAGATCCTGTTTGTGTTACAAGCCTGGGGAGGTTCTCGGTTTGGAAGTTCCTACCTTCTCCCAAGGAGACTTCTCCTTTTCGTTGACGCCTCACATAGTTCAGCCATGACTAAATGGTTCACTTGCTGAAGGACGTCTTCAGAACAATCGAGGTCTTTGGCTTGATGGACTGGACTCTAGGAGTCCTCGCAACAGGTTTTATTGAGAAAGAGTTATGCTGTTTTTCTTTCCTGTCATCAGGATTGACTCTCGCTCAGAGAGCAGAGCTCTTGTATGCTCCCTTGACCAAATTCCTCTTCCCTTCAGAGCTAGTGAAGGACTTATTGGCAGCTATTACTAACAAGCAACGTAAGATCTGCTTACAAAGGACTGCGAGGAAGTGCTTCCGACTAACCTTTTAGCCAAGAAGGAGAAGGAAGCTCCTCCCACGCGTCAGCCCTTTCGTGGTAGAGCTTGTCTAGAAGAAGACAGAGAATGGCTGCTGGAGGTCAACCTTTTAACCCCAAACAGCAACCAAAACCCAAAAATTATCTCAATCTCCAGACACAAGTATTCCACTACTGGCAGCAGTTCTTGCAAGAACAGGTTAACCAGATGCTGTCAAAAGCAGCAATAGAAGTGGTAGAAGTCCTCTCGTCAGAGGGATTTTACAACAGACTCTTTCTAGTTCCAAAGAACTCGGGGGGGATGGAGACCTGTTCTGGATGTCAGTCCCTTGAACAAGTTCTTCAGCAAGTAAATTTGCCATGGAAACTTCTGCATCAGTCCTAGCAGGCACCAGACAGGTAGACTGGATGGTGTCATTAGATCTCTGCAGGGCCCATTTTCCCACATCCCAATACACCTGAACCACAGAAAATTTTTAAGATTTGTTTTCCTATAACTACTTATCAGTTCAAAGCACTCTGTTTTGGACTGAGCACGGCTCCCTACCTTATTTACCCGAGTGGTTGCCAACGTGCCTCGCTGGCTACATCTAAGGGAGTACGGATATCTATGTACCTGGCGACTGGCTTCTCAGAGCAAGGTCGCAAGAAAAGTGTCTGGAGGCTCTTCAAATTACAATATCCTTGACGCAACAGTTAGGTCTGATGGTGTACCTGGCCAAATCTCAACTGACACCCTCTCAGAACATCTTTTACCTGGGGATGAGAATTCACTCAGTGGTTTTTCAGGCTTTTCCAGCCCCGAAACGCATTCTAGATTGCCTAAGTAAGGCCTCAGACATAGGGTGGGGTGCAACACTGGGGAAGGCCGAGATATCGGTTCTGTGGGAAGAGTCTCAGAGGGAATGGCACATAAACATCAAGGAGCTAGTGGCCATTCACCTAGCACTAATACACTTTCAGGAGGAAGTCCAAGGAAACTTAGTTCAGGTCAACGTAGACAACACAGTGTTGGCCTACATCAAGAAGCAGGGTTACCGCAGCATATTAGCCTCCATCTTTCGTCACAGACACATTGACGTGTCAGGTAACAAGGATCTCTCGGGTCTCATTAGAACTTTTGAGACCGCCAAGAGAAAGGACAATCCAACCCCCTCTTGGAACCTGGATTTAGTCCTGGCCTTTTTGACCTCAAGAAGGTTTGATCCCCTTGACAAGACTTCTTGGAAGGATCTTACCAAAAAGACTCTATTCCTAGTTGCATTGGCTACAGCCAAAAGAATAGAGTTACAAGCCATCAGCAAGAAGGTGGGCTTTAATGGAGACAATGCAGTTTGCTCCTTTCAGCTAGGCTTTCTTGCCAAAAACGAGAGTCCTTATCGACCCTGGCCAAGATCTTTTACCATCCCAGAGCTATCTCACTTCGTTGGACGGGAGAAGGAGAGAGGCCTTTGTCCAGTGAGAGCTCTGAAATTTTATCTGCACGCGTCCAAACACCTGAGAGGACAAGCAGACAACCTCTGGTGCTCAGTTAAAAAGCTCTCTTTGCCTTTATCAAAGAATGCCCTGGCTTTTTTCATTAAGGATTTGATAAGGGAAGCTCACCAGTATTGTGAGGGAAAAAGTTTCCCTAACTTTAAGGTAAACCACATGAGGTTAGGGCTGTAGCAACTTCTATGGCTTACAAGCACAATAGGTCAATGAAGTCTATTTTGGAGGCTACTTTCTGGCGAAGTAAATCAATCTTCGCAGACTGTTATCTCAAGGATGTCCAGACACAATATGAAAATTGTTGTTCCCTGGGTCCTTATGTTACCTCCAGCGTCGTAGTTGGAGAAGGGTCTACTGCCTCTTCCCTAAAACCTTTTTTTATTATATACCCTTGCCTTTTTTCTTGTACTTGTGTTCACAGGCTGTCTGTGAAGGTTGTTGCAGCCTACCACAGTTTGGGATGCAAGTCAAGTTAGCTTTTTTTTTTTTTTATGATGTGTGTTTTTAACTTTGGAGTAGGTGGTCAGAATCATTATCCATGGCTATGCCAGGTTAGCAAGGGTGGAGATCTAGCCATGCTGAGGTCGAGGACCTTGTGGCAGCCCCACAGAGACTTTTACAGCCCCCTGGGTGGATCGCTGAGTCTCTTAAGGAATGCAGGCAAATAAGGCAGAATAACTATGAAGCCAGCTTCCGTATCAGGTAAGAACCAGATTATTGGTACTACTAATTGTAGCTATTAATAATTATATGAATTCCCGATGGGATGAGGTTTTCTACCCACCACCAATGGTGTCAATCAGCTTTATATATGTAACTACCAGGTAAGGTACATATTTAAAATGGTATTTTTATTATAAAATTAATTTTTAAATATACTTACCTGGTACAGTAGGGTCCCGATTTATGCGAGAATTTGGTCGATCAATGACACAAATGGAAAACCATATATTTCGAAACACACGACTACAGAAATAATTCCATTGGGGCCATGGCAACCAGCAACTTGCCTATTCAAATGTGTTTACTACCCATTTCCATTACTTTCTATGTACTATACTATATTTTTTTATAATATCAAATTGTTCTTATAAATAAATCAAACATTTAATATACTTTAAAGTTCTAATAACTTGAAAAAAGGTTAAGATTACAACCAGGATGGGTGTAAACACCGTATATTTCCCGTTATAACACGACCCAAAATACAGACAAATTTTAATGTTTGTCATATCTTTTGTATAAGACAACTGGTGAATAGCAAAACCATCACTAGTTAGACTAGCTTTTGTTGAATCATTGAAAATCCAGAATTATCAAAATAAAGGCGATTTTATATCATGCATTTCCTAAACACGCCAAAAAGCACAATAAAAAAGGAAAACCAATGTTTTGTTTACGTTTATCTCTGATCATAACGAAGAAACAGACGCATTTACACATCTGTGTATAGGTTAGTTTTTGCATCGACAGCAATCTTACCAAGTATTGATTATATGTTGATTTTGTTATTACCAATGTTCTACTTAATTTTTATTAGAACTTTCAAATAAATGAAATGAATGCCTTTATGACGCCGCCTGAAACGGAAACCATCCATTCGTTTACTGAACTCTCCATCTTCGATCATAATAAACAAACGAAGGCATTAAACACACATGATCAAAGTGATAAATAATGATATTAAAAGCTTTTAGTAAGTATGTTATTAAAAATATTATTTACCGTATCTATATAAATTCCTATATACGAAGCAAAGCAGGAAAACTTTTTTTTTTCTTTTCTTTTTTTGCGTGTAATCAACAATAACAAACTTCCGCTAATGACAGAATGATAATTTATGATAATTCTAACCTGTTACGAAAGATAATTGTCCATTTCATATCCAAAATACTTTTCCTAACTTCAGTTATAAGTCAACTTGTACCCAACCCAATTATGGAACCGTCAGAAAAAAAGTTAAAGAAGAATAAAGTACTAGGCCGTGTTTTAAAGTCATCGAACAATTAAGTTACCGCTATAATGTTCGACGTGACAGAGATGGTGCGAGTTTGGAGAAAGTTAGGAAAATTGAATCATGATTGATTTTTAATATAATTAATACTTTGTGAAGGCACAAAAATTTCATTTGTTCGAGAGAGAGAGAGAGAGAGAGAGAGAGAGAGAGAGAGAGAGAGAGAGAGAGAGAGAGAGAGAGAGAGAGAGAGTAGCGAAAGGTAGCCTAGCGAGAGAGAGAGAGTACTAAACAAAAAAATATGATAGGTTAAAACACTTTGGTGCTTATGTAACATTAACTAACTGTATAGATGGTTTGAATAAGTTAAGAAATGGTATAAACAATACTTTGTTACTGTATTCGAACGCGCATATTATTGAGAGCGGCAGCTAGACATCAGCTGATCTGATCACAGCCAGAAGTAAAACAAAAAGAAGTCAGCAATATTCGATTTTTAAAACACACCCGAAATTCAAAAACAAATGCACATGTTTTCTTGAAGCGCAATTAACTATTTTAAGAGTAGCGATTTTCTAGTATAAAATGATGTTTCCTAAAAAATCGTGGTTTGCTGACGAAATCGGATACCGTATTTTAAGCTATGATTGAAATAGATATACACGGTATGATTTTTTCGTTTCGTATTTAATTGACACTTTAAGAAAACCTATTTTGGTTTCTTCATCTATTTGTAAGTATTGTATAACACGAGAGAGAGAGAGAGAGAGAGAGAGAGAGAGAGAGAGAGAGAGAGAGAGAGAGAGAGAGAGAGAGAGAGAGAGAGAGAGAGAATGAATCAGCTGTTGTAATTGAATGCCGTGTTTTTGTTTCGTGTACCTCCTGAAGCGAGGAATTGATCGCCACAACTAACAATAGTCATGTTAATTTAATTCTTAAACTCAGGTTGCCATATGTGAACTAAGGTTTGTTCTGTAACCGAAATACAAACCACGCTATTTACATGGGGTATTACTTTCGGCGTAGCTGAAATGACGAGCCATTAGATTTTTAACTAGGGTTAATTACCCTCTGGCTAGTTAGCGAGGGGGTAGGGGAGGGGTAGCTAGCTACCCCTCCCCCCTCACACACCGGTGAACTGATTCACTTCACTTTTGGCTCAGGTGATGATCAGACCTGTCTGTCTCACCCTCGCATTTTTGACAGCCTTAATTTTTTTGGCTTTTTCTTACAGCTCGTGTGTTTGGAAGTTGGCCTCTCTCTATCATGCGGAAGTGCCCTGGACTACCCGACCGCCCTTGTGGGACGTTCATGTTGGCGGTCGAGACGGACCCTCACACCTTGTGTCCGTACTGCAGAGGTCAACGGTGTGATAGGGATAAAACTTGTAGTGACTGTAGGGAGTGGTCTACCTCCCAGTGGGAGAGGTTTTCCCGGCGACGTAAGAAGAAGTCTAAGCGTGACCTTTCTCCTTCAAGGGCTGCCTTGAAGAAGGAAGGTTCCAAAGACTTCTTCCGTTGCCCAAACCTCCTCCGAAGCTCCCACTCGATCGGTCTCTCACGAGGGGCCGACGAGTGGTAGCGTAGGCCTTTCTTTTGTTGACTAACCTCGGGGCTCGGGAGAGGGAGTTGCCTCCCATAGCGAGGCAGCTCCTCCTCCTCCTTCGGGGGAGGATATTGATGTTGATGACTCTGTTGCTAACAATGATCTTTGGCAGTTTTGGGCTTCCTTGGGGCTTAAGGGCTCGCCCTCCAGGGAAGCCCTGTTTGACCTGATCCAGTTGGGTCAGCTGTCAAACAGTCACCGGTAATAGCAGAGGTAGATCCTCTGTCTATTGTCGACGTTGTTGTGGCAGAGGCTTCCGACGGGTCGGGTCAAACCCCTGCTGTTGTTGCGGATGTTGCTGAAAGCTCAGTTCCCCTTTCCGAACATCCTTCGAGGGAGCAGCTGGGTCCAACGGCCTCTCCTGCGGGTGATTCTCCCCCTCGGGAGAGTTCACTGACGGAGACTCCTCTTCGGAGGACCGACAAGGGTGTTGCTGCCCCTCGAGGTCGTCTTCGCCGTAAGGCTCGCCCTCCTCTTCGCCGTAGAGGCCTTCCTTCCCCTTACAAGGGAGTTAGGAGGCTCCTCTTCGGTTCTTTGCCTTCGAAGTTCCCCCGCAGGGGATCCTCCTCGACGTGAGCAGACTGTTGCAGTGGCATCGCTAGACCTCTCAGCGGATCGTTCGCGATCTCCCACGCCTGCCAGACCTGCTAGTCTTCCTTCTCCGTTCCGGGACGCAGATGCACAGTGGGCGCCAACGCACCCCGTTTTCCAACAGGCACCGGTCCCTTCAGGGCAAAAGGGCTTATCTCATAATGTGAGTAAGTCCCTTAAGCGCCAGGTTTTACCTGCGCGCCCACGATCTCCTGCGCGCTCGCACACTGTAGCGCGCAAGCGCGCTCCTGCTGTAGCTGTGGCGGACTCAACGCCCCAGTGATCTCCTGAAGCCTTGTCATCTCGCCGTAGATCTCCTGCTCGTCCGCGCGCCAGTGCTCGCCTGCGTGTCAGCGCTCTCCTGCTCGTCAGGGATCTCCTGTGCACGCAGCTCTCTCCTGCTCGCCAGCGCACATCTGCGTGCCCTGTTCCTGCTGCACGCCTTGCGCGCCCACGTTCTCTTGAGCGCCCACGATTGCCTACTCACCAGCGCACATCTGCGCGTCCTGGACCTGATGCGCGCCAACGTTCGCCCGTGTGCCCACGATCTCCGGATCTGGACACAGACAAGGAGATTATTCCTTTGCCCCCTCGCCGATGATCTCCTGCGCGCCCGCAGACCTCGCCCACGGGTAAGCCTTCGCCTGCGCGCCATCGCGTGCACTCACCTGTGCGCACTTCTAGACCGGCTCGAGTCTCTGCGCACTTCTAGACCGGCTCGAGTCTCTGCGCGGCCGCGCGCCCACGAGAAGTCTCCTGTGCACGCCCGCCGCGCGCCCACGAGAAGTCTCCTGTGCACGCCCGCCGCGCGCCCACGAGAAGTCTCCTGTGCACGCCTGCCGCGCGCCCACGAGAAGTCTCCTGTGCACGCCCGCCGCACGCACACGAGAAGTCTCCTGTGCACGCCCACCGCGCGCCCACGAGAAGTCTCCTGTGCACGCCCGCGAGCGTTCGCCTTTGCGTGCCACTACACCTTCTGGTCCTGCATCCCAGCTGATATCTCCTGACCACTCCACTGCACGCCAGCGATCTCCCACGCGATCCTTCGCCTGCGCGCAAGCGCTCTCCAGCGTGCCCATACTTCGGATCACCGAAGGTCTCCTACGCGCCCACGCGCCAACTCGCCTGTGCGCAGTCGGTCGCCTTCTCACCCTACGCGCCATCGCTCGCCAACGCGCCATCGTTCCCCTGCGCGCCTTCGTTCTCCCGGCCGCCAGCGCTCACCCTTACAACCGCGCGCACCCTCACCTGCCCGCCCACGCTCACTTTCACCTGCGCGCCCACGTGCTCACTCGCCCACTCCCCCGCGCGCATGTGCGCCAATGTTCGTTCGCGCGCGAACCCATGATTTTACCATCACGCGAGCGCCAGCACGATTGCGACCGCGATTCCGACCGCGATTCCCGCCGGGTTTCGCAGCACGGGCAACCTTGCGAGTCTCCTGGAGCGCGTACTTCCAGATCATCGTCTTCGCGATCTCCACCCCCTAAGCGCAGAGCAACTCAATTGCAGGAGGAGGAAGAATCTTCTGAGAGGTTTAGGCAACACTCTTCTTCTTTTCAGGCAGGCCCTGTGGTGTCTACTCCTAAGGATCGCCCGAGTCGCTGACACTGCGTCTGTCAGCCGTCAGCCTTGGTTTGGGTCTGATCAAAGCGGTCGTCCAGGCTGTTAAGCCGGCCGTCGCTGATTTAGGCCTCAAACCAACGGCAGCCTCGTCTCCACTGAAGAGAAGAAGAGGACTAGACTTCGTGGTGACTTCTCCTAGGGTTAAACTGGCTCCCAAGAAGTCCGTTAGGAAGGCCCCTTCCCCCTCTCAGACGTTTTCTCCTTCTCCCCTGGACGAAGCCTTTCCGTCCTCAGAGGAGTCCAGCGAGGTGAGACATTCTCCCACGGCACCAATGGGAGGAACCCCACCTCGAGTAGGAGAATCGTCTCGTGTGGGAGGAGAGAGGACCCCTCAGACTTCTTTACTGGAGTCCTGTATCTCTCTTAGGAGGGAGCCCAAGGACTCGAAGACCGTCCCAAAGTCTTCATCCCGGATTCGACCAGAGCCAGCAAGACCCCAGGAGAACGTCCACGTGTCCCCCCAAGTAGAGCAGCTGGGGACAGGAGACTTTGCTGCAAGGAGGAGAGCTGCATGAGTCGGAGCATGCCTTCTGGCAGGTCCTGAATCTGATGAGGCAACTCAACAGGTTCGAGGATCCGGAGACCGCCCCTCGCGAAGGCAAGGATACGGTTCTGGACCAAGTCTACGGCACTCAAAAACCTCCGAAGGCCAGTGCGGCTCTGCCCTGGTCCCAGGGGGTGAGGAGCACCAGAGACAATTTTGAGAGCCAGCTCTCCGAACTAGCCTCCTCCAGCCGTTCCTCTGCCGGTAACAAACTCCTCCCACCTCCTCGTGTACAACAGAGGAGGTACTTTGAGATCATGGGGGAGTCTTGTATAGCTCTTCTCTCCACCATTCTGTGGAAGAGCTTTCCAGGGGAATTTCTCTTGAGAAACTCTCCGCCCGGCAGGTGACATTCTCGGCTACAGAGATCTTGAGCCAGGAGAAAGTCGCAAAGTGTGCCATGCAGGCCACTTCGTGGCTGGATGTCTGGCTGGGGTCTCTGGGCATCCTGTTGCGATCCGAGGACTTGTCCAAGGAGAGCACCAGGAAGGCCGTGGAGACTTTTTTCCTCTCGGGCATGCGCACCATCGAGTTTCTAGCTCACCAAGTTTCGAACTTGTGGGCAAACTCGATCTTGAAGCGTCGTGATGCGTTGACCGAGAGGTTCCATGCGAAGGTCCCAGCCGTGGATGTCTGCAAGCTCAGAGACTCTTCCATCCTTGGAAAGAGCCTGTTTGACCCCAAGGATGTGGAACGGACAGCTGAGAGGTGGAGGAAATCGAATCACGATTCCTCCAAAGGGCTGTTACATCCAGACCCTACAAGCCTCCAGCACCTCAACAACAACAGCCTCGTCAGTCTAGGACATCGAAACCGGCTCCGGCAGCAAAGGCAAAGGTGTCCAAACAGCAGCCCTTTCCTGTCAAGGACAGAAAGGGCGGTAAGTCCTCCAGGCGAGGCAAGAATCCTAGAGGGAGCGGCCGAGGCCGTTAACGCTAGGAGTGGCAATCCCCCTACATGTCCACCAGTGGGGGGATGCCTGCAAAGTTGCGCGTTCAAGTGGCAGCAACTCGGAGCCGATTCCTGGACGATCTCCGTGATCAGCCAAGGATATCGCGTCACGTTCATAACATCTCTACCTCCCTTGACAGCGAATCCAGTGTCGTTGAGCTCCTATGCCATGGGATCGGCAAAGGGGCTAGCCCTTCGGGCAGAAGTCGAGACCATGCTCAAGAAGGATGCTCTCCAAGAGGTCGTCGACGGCTCCCCAGGCTTCTTCAGTCGACTCTTTCTTGTAAAGAAGGCGTCTGGAGGCTGGAGACCCGTCATCGACCTCTCAGTCCTGAACAAGTTTGTCAAGCAAACTTCGTTCAGCATGGAGACAGCAGAGACGGTCAGACTTGCAGTGAGGCCGCAAGACTTCATATGCACACTGGATCTAAAGGACACGTACTTCCAGATCCCAATCCATCCGTCTTCCAGGAAGTACTTGAGATTCAGCCTAGACAACAAGATCTACCAGTTCAAGGTGCTGTGTTTCGGTCTCTCCACAGCACCACAGGTGTTCACCAGAGTGTTCACCCTGATATCTTCGTGGGCACACAGGATCGGCATCCTTCTCCTTCGCTATCTGGACAACTGGCTGATCCTGGCAGACTCGGAGTCGACCCTTCTTCGACACCGAGACAAGCTTCTGGGACTTTGCCAAGATCTAGGGATCATGGTAAATCTCGAGAAGTCTTCTCTGCTTCCATCTCAACGACTGGTATATCTAGGCATGATATTGGACACCAATCTCCACAAAGCCTTTCCATCAGATGACAGGATAGCAAGGCTGAGGAGGGTCACAGAGCCTTTCCTCAGACGAGAAGAGCTTCCAGCCCAATCTTGGTTACGTCTCCTACGTCACCTGTCCTCCCTGGCCCATCTAGTTCCAAACGGCCGCCTCAGGATGAGATCCCTGCAATGGCGGCTCAAGTCCCGGTGGAATCAAGGCTACGATTCCCCGGACATTCTGGTCCCTATGGGGCCTGCGGAACGGACAGACCTGCAGTGGTGGTTGACCGACGGAAACCTTCGAAAGGGAGTGGATCTTCTCGTCCTCCCCCCGGATTTGATGCTGTTCTCGGATGCGTCAAAAGAAGGGTGCGGGGCCCACGTTCTGAACCACAGGATCTCAGGCCTATGGTCAGAATCAGAAAAGTACCTCCACATCAGTCTGCTAGAAATGAAGGCCGTATATCTGGCCCTTCAACAGTTCCAACAGACCCTGGCGGGTCACTCTGTGGTGGTGATGAGCGACAACACCACAGTAGTGGCTTATATCAACAAGCAGGGAGGTACCTTTTCACAACAGCTATCCCATCTTGCAGTAGAGATTCTGAGATGGGCCGAAGTACACTCGATACCACTATCAGCTCGCTTCATTCCGGGCAAAAGGAATGTGCTCGCCGACAGTCTGAGCAGAGCTTCGCAGATAGTGAGTACCGGGTGGTCTTTGGATCCTCTAGTAGCCAACAAAGTCCTGATTTTGTGGGGTTCCCCGACAGTGGACTTGTTCGCGACAGCCTTGAACTTCAAGCTGCCGCTGTACTGCTCCCCAGTCCCGGACCCCAAGGCACTCTGGCAAGATGCCTTCCAACAACGGTGGGACAACATCGACGTCTACGCCTTCCCACCGTTCTGTCTGATGAGAAGGGTGCTCAACAAGACCAGACTATCGGTCAACCTGTCAATGACCTTGATAGCTCCGCTATGGCATCATGCAGAGTGGTTCCCGGACCTTCTGCAGCTCCTGACGGAACTCCCGAGAGAACTCCCCCCACGACACGAGCTACTCAGGCAACCACACTGCAACATCTTCCACAAAGCCGTAGCATCGCTTCGGCTTCAAGCCTGGAGACTATACAGCATCTCCTCACAGAGGGAGGCTTTTCGCAACAAGTTGCGCAGAGGATGTCTCGACACCTGCGAAAGTCATCTGCCGGGGTCTACCAGGCGAAGTGGAGAGTCTTCTGTGGTTGGTGTCGTGGGAGGGGTATCTCTCCCCTCGATGCCACTATTCCAGCAATAGCGGAGTTTCTTGTATATTTGCGGGAGGAAATGCGCCTTTCGGTCTCGGCGGTGAAAGGCTATCGCTCAGCCTTAAGCCTGGCCTTCAGGCTGAAAGGAATAGACATTTCTTCCTCGCTGGAACTTTCTTTGCTCATACGATGCTACGAACTTACCTGCCCTCAGTCGGAAGTGAGACCACCTCCATGGAACGTGGTTCGGGTTCTCAGGGCTCTTAAGAGATCACCGTTCGAACCATTACGCCAGGCTTCTGATTGTCACCTGACTTGGAAGACGGTGTTCTTGCTCGCTCTGGCTTCAGCCAAGCGTGTCAGTGAACTTCATGGTCTCTCGTACGACGTCGCCCATTCAGGGGGATGGGGGGAGGTAACGTTCAGGTTCGTCCCTGAGTTTGTTGCTGACTCAAAATCCTGGAGTTCCGGACCCACGGTTCGACTCCTTCAGGATTTTGAGTCTTCGTTCTGTAACAGTAAGGAGTCTGAGGCGTTATCTTAAAAGAACAGCTGCAGTTCGTCCTAGCGTGCAAGCCCTGTTTGTGAGCACAGGAAGGACGAAGAGGAGGGTCACCAAGAATACCATCTCAGCTTGGATTCGAAGGGTCATCCATCATGCCCTGAATCCAGACCCTCCTCCGTCACGTCGCCCTAGAGCACACGATGTCAGAGGCATCGCAACGTCCCTGGCATTCAAGAGAAACTTCTCTGTGACGCAGGTGCTACAAGCTGGGGTCTGGAAGCATCAAACGACCTTCACAGCCCACTACCTGCAGGACGTGACCCACAGGAGCCTCGATACTTTCTCTATCGGCCCTGTGGTGGCTGCACAACAGCTGGTCTAACCTCAGGCTCCTTAATGGACAGGTAGCAGAAGGTTGAGCGCATTGTTACCCAGTTTTAGACTGCATGAATGAAAAAGTATGTCTGGCCCTTACTCTTTTCTTCATCCTCCCCTCTCTTGGGGAAAGCAGTATCCTGGGTTCTCTGCATAGCTGACCTCAAACCACTGCAGGTAAACCATGCTTCCTTGTGTTCCTATTATTAATATAATACTGTCGCGTCCCCCATACCCTGACGAGGTGGTATTGGGAACGTCCTAACCTAGAATTCCATCTAAAGGACTTCAGGTCAACTTCCTAGGACGAGTCACACTTCATTTCTTCACACACAAGCTTATGTAGGCTGCACGTTCCTTGCGGAGCAAGGAATTTGCGAGGTGCAGGGACTCCTTTTCTCGAGTGCTACTCACTCGGATTCTGAGTCCCCGGGCAAAAGCCAAAGCCAGTAAGGCTGGGACTTTCCACCCTAACTAAGGGGTAAGTCACCCCATGTAAATAGCATGGTTTGTATTTCTGTTACGGAACAAATGACAAATTCGGAGATGATTTGTATTTTTCCTAACCATACAAACCTTAGCTATTTACACATTTGCCCGCCAGCCCTGTCCCCCGTGAAGTCCTACCTCTAAGCGAAGTGAATCAGTTCACCGGTGTGTGAGGGGGGAGGGGTAGCTAGCTACCCCTCGCCTACCCCCTCGCTAACTAGCGAGAGGGTAGTTAACCCTCGTTAAAAATCTAATGGCTCGTCATTTCAGCTACGGCGAAAGTAATACCCCTTGTAAACAGCTAAGGTTTGTATGGTTAGGAAAAATACAAATTATCTCCGAATTTGTCATTTTATTTCTTACAGAGAGAGAGAGGGAGAGAGAGAGAGATTTTTATAATTATACCGTGTACTCTATAAAACCAATCTTTGCAAATCAAATGTATACTGTTTAAAATATGACAAAATATTGCCGACTCGTTACCGAAGTTTAGGCTATTCACTGCCGATAAACGAACCCAGTCTACTCGTGAAAACCTTGAACGCCCAAAGGGAAAAATAAAGCTTTTATATATGCTGTACTAAACAAAAATAATGCTTTAATATACCATCATTAACACTGCCATTAAAATTATCGAAAGGTTGGAGAAAGATAAAGATTGCCGAGAACGTAACCACAATTCTGTTTTCATTTTGTCAGCTGGACTCGCACAGTTAACAGTTGATTTCATTGTTGATGTGGAATTTTATCCTTAAATAGGCTATTTAATATGAAATTATGTTAATAAGATGTAATGTTAATATTGTTTTGTAACATTTATTATAAATCATTGTATTTAGGGCTACCAATATACTTGAAAAGACAATAGATTTGATACATTTTGTAGTGCTTGACTAGCAGACTTTGAACAGCTTCGCAGATACAGAAAATTTATTTTTGAAAAATAACAATCGATAAAGGGGAATCGTATAATTTGAACACGCATAATTCGGGACCGTACTGTAGTTACATATATAAAAGGGCCCTCCCTCCTCCCCTCCGAAACCAGGGGCATGGAATTTCTGAGGAATGTTGGGAATGGTTCTAGTAACCGATGAGAGATGGCGTTCATGTACGACCACCTACTATCATGGTGGCGATTGCCGCGGAATTTGAATTTCTGCCGTGCTCGCGACGATACGCGGGATTTAAGCTATATATATAAAACTACCTGGTAAGTATATTTAAAAATTAATTCTATAATAAAAATACCATTTTTCGAGCAATTGCTTTTGAGCATTTAGTTTTCGAGCAATTGATTTAGAGCACTTTACCGGATACCATACAATATATATGAATATGAATATAAATTTTAACATATAAATGGAAATATATATATATATATATATATATATATATATATATATATATATATATATATATATATATATATATATATATATATATATATATATATATATATATATATATATTTGGTTAAGATAGCCATGTCGTCCTGTTGGAAGGTTCCTTCAGTAGCTTCCTAAGGGTATATATGACCAGAGTAGATATTCCCAGAGAATGAAACTAAAGGTTTCACAGAATTCTAACTTCTGGCGCAAGTACCCATAAGGTTTCCCTTTAGGATATCGTATAATAACAGGGGACGTATGCTTGACACGCCACATAGCTATCTGCACCCCACATAGCGTTTACGCTTCGAGGGGGAAGTTGGTGGCAATTTATGGGAAGAGCCGTTACAAAGTTCTCCTCCGTTACTGTTACGGTACTCGGATGACGTCATAAACGACGTCATGTTGGCCGCCATCTTGGGTGACGTCATAACCGCGCGCCTTCTCTATTCCTTCTGGCGTCGAGGCCAGCCCCCATGATACAGTAAGATTGGGAGGGGCCTGCTAAGGCCTAAAATAGAGAAAAGGGCGGATCCATGAGGACGACATGGCTATCTCACCTAATCCGTTTTTTGGGCTTAGACCATGTCGTCCTGATGGAAGTGTACCAGAGAATTAATGTATTGTGGATTTTTTCCTTTGAGTAGTGCCTTCGACTTCTAGACAATATTCCTTTGGTCTAATGACCACAGAGACCTTGTGACATTACCGGTATATGTCACCTCAGATAAACATGTGCTGTGTTACCGCTTCCTGCTCCCCCGGCAGGGATGAGTCCTATTGGACTTATGGAAAGTCTCGAAGTTACTTGATAAAGAAACTCACCCAGCATCAGAAGTACCTGCCAGTCCCAGAGTCAGATAGAAAATAAGGTAAGTACAACGTGTTGGAACAAATTACCTTAGTCTAGATGAGTTTGTATAAATGAAGGAACAATATTATTTCATTGTTCAGATATATTTACATATTATAGAGGGAATTAAAACTGTCAAACAGTATTTTATTGCAATATTAGGGCAAAATAAGACGCACGAGTAAAGCAAATTCTTGCATTTGGGCATAAAAAAGAATTAGTATGCATAAAAGTAATAAGTGTAAATTGTAATAGAATGCAAATCAGTAATATAGACTTGGGACATTAATAGAAATAGATGTGGTATCTGAAAAGGAAAACTTGCCATCACACACGTTAATTCCATAGGAATTATAAAGTCTTTCTAGAATGTCTTATATACACTTCATGTTAGGAACATGTGGCACAAGTGTTTCAGTCTGTGACCTCACCTTAGTATAAGAACAGTCCGTAGTGTCACTTGGTGGCACTATTTTCACCATGGTGCGCACTAGGGTCAACACAGACACCCTTAGAGTTAGAGTCCCAAATAACTCACTGTTCATCGCAGCACTAAGCAGCAGGTTTTAACACACTACCTGCAGCTACCACGAAGCATCTCAATTCGTGCACCTGCTTCGCATAGTGTTTGAAAAACACTCTTGAAGACTTCCAGCCTGTGAATGAGCAAAGACTTTCGAAGTCCATTGACTGGAAGAAATTCAGGGAAGAGGCGACTTTTCTGGGATCGTGACCTGCTGGTGTACTGTCAGGATCTGCTCTGCGAATAAAGTAGGTGATCTTCGCCCTTAGTTGTTTGAGTGACAAATCAGAACCCGATGTTTCCCCTTTATAGAGCTGTTCTCCACCGAAGTCCGAAGTTCTTCGTAGATAGACCTTTAGGCTCTCCACTGGGCACAGAGAGATATCCTCCTTCTGAGGGTAGATTCTCCAGGGACCCCACCTTTTGGTGGGTAGCTCATTCTTGGCGAGAAACGTTGGGTCAGGAAAGAGGGTGAGCTCGCCTGTTTCTGCGAACTGGGTCTGGTCTTCTTCCCTTGATAATGCCACAATTTCACTGACTCTAGCCCCCAAGGTGAGAGCAAATAAGAAAATCACTTTTTGAGTCAAATCTTTCAGAGGGCAAGTTTCATTGTCCAAACTTGAGGCAAAATGAAGCACCTTGTCAAGAGACCAGGAGATGGGTCTCGGCGGAGGTGCGGGTCTGAGTCTAGCACATGCCTTCGGCAACTTGTTGAAGATGTCACTAGACAGGTTTATTTGGAAAGCATATAGTAAGGGTCTTGTCAGGGGCGATTTGCAGGTGGAAATCATGTTGGCTGCCAAGCCTTGTCCATGAAGGTGAATGAAGAAGGACAAACAGAAATCCATTGATATTTCTGTAGGATTTCTAGCCTTGACAAAGGACACCCATTTATTCCAAGATGACTCTTATTGCCTTCTGGTAGATTTTGTTTTATATTCCTCTAAGAAGTCTAAGCTTTTCTTCGAGATCCCAAACCTCTTCTTGACGGCTAGGGAGAGAAAATCATGAGATGAAGGTCTCCGGTTGTCTTTGATGAAGCGAAGACTGTCGACTTCTGAACTTGTTGGGTTAGAACTGGGTCCGGCAGGGGAATTAGCTTGGGTTGTAACTCCAGGATCAATGGGAACCAGTTGCTCCGGGGCCACTTGAGGGCCACTAGGGCCGCTATTCCTTGGAAGGATCTGAGCTTGGTGAGGACTTTTAGCAGAAGGTTGGGTGGAGGGAACAGGTAGATCTTTGGCCATCTGTTCCAATCCAGGAACATGGCGTCCACCGCTTCCGCTCGAGGGTCCTCGTATGGGGCCACGTAGCGAGGAAGTTGTCTGTTGTCACTCGTTGCGAAGAGGTCGATCTGCAGTTCCGGGACTTCTTGGGAGATGAAGGAGAATGAGTCTGCGCGTCCAGGGACCATTCTGACTCTATTGGGGCTGTCCTGGATAGAGCATCCGCTGTCACGTTGCGGAATCTTTGTAGGTGAACTGCTGAGAGGTGCCATCTTTTCTTCTCCGCAAGGCGGAAGATGGGCAGTAATACTTGGTTGAGTTGGGGCGATCTTGAGCCCTGACGGTTGAGACATCTGACCACGACGTCGCTGTCCAGGGTCAGTCGAATGTGGACTGAGGGACGTGGAGACAGCCTCTTCAGGGTGAGAAGAACTGCCATGGCCTCCAAGATGTTGATGTGAAACGTCTTGAATAGGGGAGGCCATGTTCCTTGAACTTGACGTTGATGGGAGTGACCCCCCCATCCTTCTAGCGATGCGTCCGTATGGATAACGACCGAGGGAGGCAGTAGTTGAAGAGGTACCGACCTTTTCAGGTTCTTTGCCTCTGACCATGGCTTGAGGAGTGATCGTAGCCGAGTCGGCAGAGGTCTCTTGAGATCTCTTCGAGCGTTTGATGCGTATCTTCTCCAGACTCCTGATGCATCTTTTAGCTGTGCTCGTAGCACTGGGTCTGTCACTGAAGCAAACTGAAGGGAGCCGAGCACCCGTTCCTGTTGTCGTCTTGAAATCCGTTTGGATTTGAGGAGTCTCTTGACAGATCCTGCTATTTCCTTTCTCTTCTTTAGTGGAATGGAAAGACGGTGTGACTGAAGATCCCAATGGATTCCTAGCCATTGGAACTTCTGAGCTGGAGAAAGTTGAGACTTTTTGGTATTGATCTTGAAGCCCAAATGTTCCAAGAATTGGATCACCTTTGTGGAAGCTTGCAGGCATTCTTCTTCTGGTGCTGCCCACACCAGCCAATCGTCCAGGTAAGCCAATACCTGGACGCCTTGTAAGCATAGCTGTTGAACGATCGTTTCTGTGAGCTTCATGAATATCCCCCCTCTTAATGAGAGAATGCCTTGATGAAGTCATTAAGCTTCAGCACGGCATTTAATTCCCGTGCTGAAACTTGGTGACGGGCAAGAGGGCTCTCGAACTTGGGGAAATTGCTCCCCCAGTTCGAATCTAAATTTCTCTCTTTTTACCTTTTTCTTTTTCTCAATACTACTTCGACCTTATCCTAATTTCACGAACTTTCTTTAGTCTTGCTTTCCAAACTCTATGAGAAAAATTTCCCTTATTATATGTGTGTATATATTATGTACATATATATTTATTTATTTATTTTTTTTTTTTCTTTTCTCCTATGGCTTGGATGTTTTCACATCCATTGTAGCCCCGGCGGGGATGTTCATACATCCTTTATTGCTGCCTGCTTTGATGAGTGGGAGGAGGTATCACGGTTGGGAGGTGTTTGCATTCAAAGCTATATATGAGAGTATTGGATGATTTCAGCCATCCCGAAGATGGTTTGGACCTTTTTGGCGGAACTATTCTCAAGTGTTGGGTCTTCGGAATCCAGGGGGATCCAATGCTTGGGGTAGGACTCTCGGCTTTTGGCCGGAAGCCCGTCATTATAGATATGGGGAGGATGATTCCATAATTTCTTGGTCTCAGTCCTAACAGGCGGGTTCAGTTTACACCTGTGCCTCTATATCTGTTTTGATGCTATCCTTCGGGTAGGGTATGGAGTGGACCATCTGGGAAGTATACTCTCATTGTGCCGATAGTAGAGAGTGCAAATTTCCTTTCCGACGCGTGATGGCCTAACATTCTCGAGCAGGTACATCAAACTAACTCTTTTCCCTCTCTTTACTATAATGGATTCTTTAAGGAATGAACCCCCATCCCCTGGATACTCTGACTCTCCCCCGGCACTGTTGACGACCTCTGCTAATGTGATAAGGGATAGCTCTGTTGATGACCTCGGAACGGGAAAGGACCATTCTACTGATATTTCTAAATCGAGTAATTTGGGTAACACGAGGAAACTTCGAATCCTCCATGTTACACAAATTTCAATAGAAACAAATTATGATGATCTATGTAAAGCATTTGAATGCTATGGATGCATAAAAGAAATAAGGATGAAACTTGAAGCTGAAACTTGGGATTCATGGATATCTTACAGTAGTTATGACGAAGCATTTAGTGCAATAAGTAATTTGAATAATATCAAAATTAATAACTTGAATGTCGCGGCTGCTCTCTGCGATAAGGTACCAAAAGATTTAGATGTGTACAGGCCTGCCGATTGGTTGGAAAAAGGCGCAGATTTAGTCATGCCCTCCCAGAGAAATCCAAAACCACCGATGTGGCTTATAGCTGAATCAAAGGGGGTTACAGGGAATTATTTTAAAATATGCAAATTGATTCAGAAAAAAGTAGGAACTATTGCACCAGGCGATATATCTCGTTTCGGAAAAAATAGTTTCCTTATCCATGCCAAATCCAGTACACAGTCGGTAATATTGTCCAATATGAAAATAAATAATGATGACATTAAGTTAGATGCCAAACCCCACCTAAATTTTAGCTACGGAAGGGGCGTAGTTTTTAACAGAGACCTATATGATTTTACAGAGGAGGAGATACTGGCCATGTGTCCATTAAATGTTTGGAAAGTTCATAAAGTCCCAGGTACATCAATGATAATCCTTACGTTCCAGGATGCTGATGTACCTTTTCATATTACTATCGAGAACGAAAGGATTAAAGTAAGACCCTTCAAGCAGAAGCCATTGCAATGCTTTAATTGTTTTAAATTTGGGCACCTGTCCAAAGTTTGCAAAAATGAGAAGATGTGTGGTATTTGCTCCAAATCTTACCATGGAGAGTGTGCACTTGGAGCCAGGTGTTTAAATTGCAGCTCGAATCACAAATCCACAGACAAGATTTGCGAGCTATATAAGTTGGAGGAAGCTGCCCTCAACAAATCAAACTTAGAACACATAAGTGTGACCCATGCCAAAAGACTATTAAATAAATCAAATACATATGCTAAGGCATTAAAATCAAACCAACCTAGCACTGCCAATAGCTCAAAAAAAAGTATACTATCTGACAAAATGTCAAATAACGAGGTAACCTTATCACCTCCTGAGGCTTCACCACGGTGTATTAACACTAGGTCATTGCCCATTGCTGTACAGCCTTCAGCCGCCATTACAAAAAGTAATACAAACCTCTCTCAGGCCATGTCCTTGCCTGATCTGATGGAGGTTCCACTTAAGACTAACTTACCTGATGCACCTGTTGTGGGAAAGGTGCAAAAACCTCGAATCCCACCATCTATTAATCGCAAAAGAGAGAGACCTCCATCTCTCTCTCCACCCTCCATTAGAAACGTTAAGGTTATGACATCAAATAAATTTGATGTTTTATCTGTTGATGTTTCTAATGAACCAGAAGATGGACTGAATAAATCAGAAATTCAAGTTGAGGTCCACCATCCACCTCAACAAATAGATAAAAAGAATACAAAGAAAATCACCAACGTTAAACCCAACATAACAAGACCACCTCTGAAGAAACCTACTGGTAATAATGTTACATTAAAAACTGCTAATGGGAAGACCTCATCCAAGATGTCTTCCAGAAATAATCCATAGTTTTCTCCTCCATTTTGCAATGGAACTGTCAGGGTTTGAGGGCGAAATATGAAGAACTTAAGCTCCTAATTCATGAGCATTCCCCCATAATTGTATGTCTACAGGAAAGTATGCTTGATTCTAACACTCCTAGTCCTCGAGAGTATGTTAGCTATAGAACACCATATAATCAACAAGCAGGGAGCCATGGCGGAAGTCTCATGTACATTCGTCGAGATGTTCCCCAAATACCCATGTCTATACGTACAACCCTGCAGGCAGTTGTTGTACAAATTGATATAGGTAGAAAATATACAATATGCTCTCTGTACTTACCTCCAAATGATAATATTTTATATGATGATTTAGCAGAGGTCATTCAACAACTCCCTCAACCTTTTCTCTTACTGGGAGATATGAATGGTAGACATCCTTTATGGGGTGATGTTTTGGCCAACACAAGGGGCAATATTATCTCATCAATTGTGGAGAATGAGGATGTGGGACTCCTTAATACAGGAGAGCCCACACACTTCCATGTTCAGACAGGTACTTTGTCATGCATTGACCTTTCAATTGCAAGCTCTAACTGCCTTCTTGATTTTGATTGGAGGACATTAGATGATTGGCATACTAGTGATCATGCACCAATCATTATAAACACCAACAAGGGTCCGCCTTTGCAAAGATCGCCACGTTGGAATCTAGACAAGGCAGACTGGGTTAAATTTTGTGAGCTAAGTGAAATCGAAGGGAGAGCAGAACAATTTGAAAGTGTTGATGATGCCATAGACCTACTGAATGGAACTCTTCATACAGCAGGAGTCAATTCAATTCCCAAAACAACAGGGTTATTCAAACGACGACCAGTCCCGTGGTGGTCTTCAGAACTAACTGCACTCCACAGAGCCACAAGAAGATCTCTAACACGATTGCGTAGACGCAGAACTGATGAGAATTTAATAATGTACAAGAAATGTAGAGCACAGTTCCGTCGTGCCATGAAAGAAGCAAGGCGCCAGTCATGGATGTCTTTTGTTTCCTCTATTAACAGTAGAACACCACCATCTTCTGTGTGGAGGAAAGTAAAAAAGATAGCTGGCAAATTCACCCCCAACCCACCACCAGTGTTGAAGGTGAATGGCCAGTATGTAACTGAAGCAAATGAAGTTAGCAATGCCCTGGCTAATCATTTTTCAAATGTATCCAGTAAGTGTGAAGGAGCCCCTGGTCACCAGAATAGGAGCACTGAAGAAAAGAAAATTTTAAATTTTGCAACAAGAAGGGAAGAGTCGTATAATTCTCCTTTCACTGAAAGAGAATTTGATTCCGCACTTGCTCATTGCAACGATACAGCCCCTGGACCCGATGGAGTTCCATATGCAATGATTAAACATGTACATTTTAATACAAAGCTATTTATTTTAAGCATTATTAATAGAATATGGCATGATCATAGCTACCCAAGTGTTTGGGAACTAGCCATTATTTTAGCCTTTTTAAAACCCGGTAAAGACAAGTTTTTAGCAGCAAACTATCGTCCTATTGCATTGACATCTTGTTTATGTAAAATCATGGAGAAGATGGTCAATGCAAGGCTGATATGGTACCTTGAAAAGAAAGGTATTTTATCACCGATTCAATGTGGATTCCGAAAAATGCACTCAACGACTGATGTGTTGATACGACTTGAGTCATCTATTTGTGAAGCCTTTGCTTCCAAACAGCACCATGTTACAGTATTTTTTGACCTTGAAAAGGCATATGATACCACATGGAGATATGGTATTCTTAAAACCATTCATGAATTGGGATTGAGAGGAGAGCTGCCACTATTTATTCAGGCATTTCTTTCACGTAGAGTTTTTCAAGTGAGAGTGGGGGAAACTCTATCAGAGAGTAAGTGCCAGGAAGAAGGAGTTCCTCAGGGTAGTGTGCTGAGTGTAACCCTTTTTGCACTAGCAATTAATGGGATATCCTCAGCCATTCCCCAGGATGTTCTCTCAACACTATTTGTGGATGATCTCTCAATATCATTTGCTGGCACTAGAATGGCAATGGTTGAGAGAAAAATCCAACTCTCTATTGATAAAATTATCCAGTGGGCTGACATGAATGGATTTAAGTTCTCGACAAGTAAAACTACCATTGTCCATTTTTGTCGTATCCGGGGAGTACATCCAGACCCGGATATATACATTAAAGGTCAACGGATACCATGTGTATCGGAAACCAAATTTTTAGGTTTGATATTTGACTGTAGACTTACATGGGTTTCTCACCTAAAAGCGCTAAAAGCTAAATGTGTTGAAGCTCTGAATATCTTAAAAGTATTGTCCCATACATCATGGGGGGCAGACCGCAATACTATTTTAAAATTATACAAGGCCTTGATTTTTTCCAAAATTAGTTATGGTTGTGAGGTATATTCTTCAGCCACCCCAAGCCGGTTAAAAATATTAGACTCGATACATCATGCAGGTATTAGATTATCTACTGGAGCTTTTAAAACCTCGCCTATCCCAAGTCTCCTTGTTGATGCTGGAGAGTTACCTCTAGACCTTTACCGAATGTCTTCCATTCTTCGGTATTGGTTTAGATTGCAAAGACTCCCTAGCTCTCTAGCCTTTCAGACTGCAAGCCTTGTAAGACACGCATCATACTTTGAGTTGCACCCAAAATCTCCTCAACCTTATGGCTTTCGGGTGAAACGATTTCTAAATAGTCTGGATATAATTAGAAATAAGGTACTTCCATTCAAGGTATCATCAACGCCTCCATGGAAATTACCTGACATATCTTTTTGTAAATACTTTATTGGAGTTAAGAAGAATATGACTGACTTAGAATCCAGGTCTCTTTTTATGGAACATGTCGAAGAACATAGGGGATCGACTTTTATATATACTGATGGCTCCAAATCTGATGCTGGCGTTGGATTTGGAGTACATAGTAATGATTTTAATTGTAGAGGTGCACTTCCTCTAACAGCTTCCATATTTACTGCCGAACTGTATGGCATATTAACCGCTATTGAGAAAATAGCTTTGGAAAAGGAGGGTAATTTTACAATTTTTAGTGATGCAAGGAGTGTTCTTCAAGCTTTAGAAGTTTTTAATTCTAGTAACCCTCTAGTTTTAAAGATTTTAGAATGGCTTTTTATTATTGGACGGAAAGGTATAACTGTTCGATTTTGTTGGGTTCCAGCACATGTAGGTGTGTCTGGGAATGAGAAGGCAGATTTACTGGCGAAGAATGCGGCATCAGAGTTGCTACCAAGGAGGTATCCCATTCCATGTAACGATCTCCTACCTTACATCAAGAAATTGGTTTGTGATAAATGGCAACAGCACTGGGACAGTCAAGACGGCAATAAAATGAGGGAAGTAACAAATATCATATCACTTGAAGGTATAACATGATTCCCCGAAAATGGGAGACGACTCTTTGTCGTCTCCGTATTGGTCACACACGGTTGACACACGAGTTTCTGCTGAAGGGCCAACACCAACCGTATTGCGAGGACTGCTTAGTACCTTTAACAGTGAGGCATTTGTTGACCGAATGCCCTAATTTTACTAACTTAAGAAATAGATATCTGTTTGAGGCTCGAGGTGAGGATGGCAGGTTTATCCTTGCCAAGATTCTTGGACATGATGTGTCTTACTATGCGAGCGGAATTTTTAGATTTATTTCAGAAGCAGGTCTTCTGAAAACTATTTAACTATTTTAATGACTTCTTAATTTATATGGTTTTAATCGAATTCTCTTTTAATTTTCTTATACAGTAAATGGTATCGGCGTCAATGACCTTAGATGTCAGGATGCCAGAAAACTTTCAATCAATCAATCATGAATATCCTTGGGGCTATGTTTAGCCTGAAGGGCATGGCTCTGAAGGCGTACTGTCTTCTTTGAAGCCTGAATCCTAGGTAGGAGGAGGTCTGGCGATTCATTGGAATGTGCCAGTAGGCGTCCGCCATGTCTATTGAGACTGTGTATGCCTTTAGAGGCAGTAGGGCTCTTATGTGCTGAAGAGTCAGCATTTTGAACTTGTCGTTCACTATGAACTTGTTGAGAGGGGACAAGTCCAGAATGAGTGAGTTTGTCGGAATCCTCCTTGGGAACACAGAATAGTCTTCCTTGGAACCTGGTGGACTTTACCCTCTTGATCGCCTTCTTGTTCAAGAGTTCTTGGATGTATTCTTCCAAAGGGGGGGTGGAGTGTTGGAAGAATTGGTGGAAAGCTGCTGGTGGTGTTACCCAGCTCCACCCTAGTCCGTTCTTGATAATGCTGTGAGCCCAGGGATCGAAGGTCCAACGATCCTGGAAAAGGCGGAGTCTTCCTCCCACTGGAAGCATCTCATTGCTTCTGGTTGCCCGAGGGTTTACCACCTCGGCCGCTTGCTCCCTTTCCTCCTCTCCCTCTGGAGGGACGTCGAGAGGAGTCTCTGCAGGTGCGTCTACCTCTGGGACGAAAGGTAGTCAACTGCCTTTCGTAGGCGGGCGTTAAGGCTGGTGACTGAGTCACCTCTGGCTGGGGTACCAGTTGGAAGGTTTGTTGGGGCTGAGCCACCAACTGGGGAGCAGCGGATGCCGGAAGCTGGCGTTTAGCCTGACGCTGCTGAGGTCTAGGCTTGTTGGATTTCTTCTTCGGTTGGGGGCCCTCATCTTGAGATTTCCTTTTTCCTGACATGCCCCACTTTTGGAGAAGGTTCCGGTTCTCCGTAGCGGCCCTGTCAACGATCTCTTTCACAAGGTCATTGGGAAAGAGATCTTTCCCCCAAATGTTGGAGGAAACCAGCTTCCTTGGTTCGTGTTTGACGGTGGCATTCGCAAACACGAACTCTCTGCAGGCTCTCCGTGCCCTGATGAAGCTATAAAAGTCCTTTGTCAGGGTAGCAAGGTGGGTCTTGGCCAAGACCATGTAGCAGCCTGGGGTCCATTGTTCCCCAGCCATCGTCTCCATTTGCACCTGGAGGGAAAGGGAGACTGCCATCCTCTCTTTTGTGTCCTGCTCCCGACGAAGAAGATATTCGGAGAGCTTAGGAAGGTTCTCGTTGAACTGACGTCCATTGGTGTCGGCCTCCAACTTTCCCACAGAGAAAGTTAACTGGATGTCTTTCCAGTTCTTGTCGTCGGGGGGGTAGGTCAAGGGAGAGGGACCTACATTCCTCCAATGTAGGGCAGGGTTTCCCTTCCTCCACCGCCTTCAATACTGCTAGGAGGGACCTCTCCGCGAAGGGGAAGACCCTGGTGGTAGGAGCAAGAAAGGACGGGTGTTTCTTGCTCAGGGCCGGCACCTTGGAGTTGATGTAGCCCTTGTCCTTCAGACAACCGGCTAGCAGAGACTGAGCCTTTGCGTGGTCAAACACAGTGACCTCTTTAGGCTCGGTTTCCTCCTTGGAAACGGGTTCGGACTTGAGGCGAATGTAGCAGTCCGGATATGCTTCGAAGCTAGGCCAGAATTCCACTTCTTCAAGGGGGACGGCGCCTAGCTTGTCGTTTACGAATTTCCTGCCACTAGTGATAGGCATGTGCTCGGCATGCCTCCATGGGTTAATCACAGAGCAGGCTGGAAGGTCCTTCACGGTGATCTTCCTCTGGGGTTGCTTCGTTAAACGAAGGATTTCCTTTTTGAAATCCTCATCCCTCTGGCGGAGCCTCTCGTCAAGGACCGCAATCAAGGCTTGGAAATTATCCACGGGTGTGTCCGCTATTGTGGTCATAGGAGTGGACGATGTAGAGGGGACTGGTTCCGAGATGACTACGGAAGAGATAGAGGGTGCAGGGGCGCCGCCTTCTTCGGAGTCAGGAGCCTCTGTAGGTTCCTCTTCTCGACCCTCGGCCATCAGGGTCCTCTCGGTGATATCCGACACCTCTGACATCCGCTCATCATCATCGAGGTGGATGTCCTGGAGTGCGTCCGAAACGTCTGGATCAACCGGCAGTTGGACACAGGGGATTTCCGGTTTGGGGATGATGGCATCCGCAGATGCCTTAGGGAAGAGCAAAGCTCTCATCTTCTCACTAGGGAGATAGGGCCCCATGGCGTTCTTCTGGAAACCACGCACCCACTTGCGTAGTTTCTCGCGAGCGATGTCCCTGGCCTCCGATGACGGGGAGGCCTCGAACGCCTCGTTGAGCAGGTCCTTGCAAACTGTGCAAACCTGCGTGTCCCAATATCGCAGAAATCCTTGGGTGACGGAGCAGCTAGCGTGGGTTCGGCACGCCAGGTGGCCGTAGAAGTCACGGCGCCGAACGCTGCAAAAGGCGCTCTCACACCGGATGTACTCCTCCCGTAAAGAAGAAAGGGGTACATGAGTATTTGGAAGTCTATAACATTGACTTAAAGTAATCTTAGATTAGTCTTAAAGTAATCTCAATTACAGTATTAGATTCCTTTCCAAGTGTAAGCTTAGGATAGGTAAGCTGGAAATGAAGCAGGAAAGACACATACTTGTGAATCCCGCCCAGCCAATTGCCACGACCTTACACCACTACTAACTCTAGGGCTTTCATTTGAGTAAGCCCTAAGGGGGAAGTTATCCAGTAGGGATAAAGTAGCACAGCTAGTGCTTCCTCCGGGGTATTAGCAGTGGTGAAAGGGAGACAGCTGAGTTCATTCAGCATAATGAAAAAGGAGAAATGATTATCCCCAATTCGAGTAGGTCCCAGCAAGGGACTGCGCATGGATGCACAGAGTATGCTAGAAAGTATATACTGCATAACTATACACCATAGTTTTCTGTCTAGGCCTCTAGGGTATGTACTATACCATAGATGTACTGGCTATCGTATACAGCCATACAAAAGACACTGCCGGCGCATTTCCGGCAGGGTAGAGTAAGGTGACAGTCCACTTTCGTTATATGAATTAGGTGGAGCCGGCAGCCTGTCGAGACGCGTCGGAGGCACACCGGGCGCCGGCGAGTCTCCGATTGAGGGCAACTCCTTCCAGCCATCAGTCTATGTGGCGGGGAAAGGGAGACAACCTCGGGAATTGATGGCAGATCCCCGACATGTTGGCGGCCCCAGGCAGTCGGCAGGCAACCGGCTGTAGGTACTCCAAAACTGATTTCAATCTATGGGACAGAGAGGAGACCTAGGCTAAGCTGTTGGCTGTTGCCGGCAGAGTTGTGCGACATTGGACCGGCACTTGATTAAGAGAGAGAGAAAGCATAGAGGAAGGAAGAGGGAAGGACGGCAGCTCTCTACCCTAACCTCGCCTTCCTCGAGAAGGAAGGTTCAAATGGAAGGAAGAGTATGATCAGGCTTCCATCCAGCCGCAACTAAGCCGGCAGTCAGCTAGGGTTGCGGATGGAGGTCTAAGGGAAGACCGAAGAACACTCTAAGATAGTAGGAAGATCTTCCGCCGGCAGACCGACCTGTCGTTATGCTATCCCATAGTTCAACTATATGCGGAAAGCTTAGCAGTTCGGACTAGCAGGCGAAAGGACCGGGCCGACCCCACAACCCGCCGGCACTCGGTCGAGTTGTAGGACGGTGGACAGAGGTGCGATGGCTAGGCCATCACCAAAGGACAGAGGTGGAGGGAAAAAGGGTCCTGAAAATGAGTGTGGGGTTTGGTTTGAGCCTTCCCCAACACTCTAAGGGGGTTTCTGTTTCAGTACCAGCACTATCCCAGGTACAGGAAGAATTCATTCGCCAGCCTAGGGTAGGTTAGTACAGTAAAAGAACAGCATGGCCGTGCCGTCCCAAACTATAAAGAAACAGAATCCCAGGCTAGGGGAAGCATATCCCTTGGCCCGGATAAGGCAGGTGTAGGACAAGTCACTAGGCCACAGGGAGGAAGGGTCGTAACCCTACCAGGTGTGGCCTAGGGGGGAGGGCAGAGGCCCCCCTCTTTTGCCATCCAGCGGAGACCAAAAGGAGAGTTCATTCACCTAATGGGGTAGCTTGGGGGCAAACGACTGATACTCAGAGGTTTTGACCCCAACTCAAAAGCTCATGAACTATGGCTCTGGGCAGGGAAAGAAAATCCTAGCCTAACCTCACTTGAATACGATTCAAGGTAAAGAGGGCTAGGATGTAGCCTAGGCTACCTCAGAGGGAGGAGAGATTACCTTAGTGAAAAGGTAACCGGGGAAGTGTAAAAGTATACAAAAGCCCTAAGCCGTAGGGTAGGGGCAAGGGAATTGACTACCAAGATCATCAAAACCCCTTGTATACTTTCTAGAAGGGGAAAAACCCATGTGCAATCACTGAATCTTATATGTATAAATGCTTAATATCTTCATTTCATAGATTAACACTAGGAACACTTATTATATCATGCATGAAAGTGAACTAAAACACCTAGGCTATCGAGCCTAGGGGATGGGCTAGCAACTCTAGCGTCGTAAATTCGGCTACCTACACTCGCCGAAAAAACGAATACTATCGGCATAATATAACTAATTCCTAGCTATGAAGTCTAAATAACTAATACTGATAATTGGTTAAGAAACCGGGAAAGTTGTTCTGGCTAACTAAATAAAGAATGTGAAGTGAACACCAGCGTCAGGACGTCTCCGGTTTAGGCAACAGCTCCGCCACAAAACACAGTATTTAAAGATGAAAAGGCGTTACTTTACGGTCAGAGCTGATTTATACAATATAAGAATATGGTACTGTACTCAACTTTCCACGGGCAGAAGAGGCTGAAGATTGCGACATGCTGGTAAATAATAGCGAACAACTGGGAAAAACACCTGGTCATAGACGCTACAAAAGAAGGAATGGAGAAGGTGCGTGGTTATGATGTCAACCAAGATGGTGGCCAACATGGCGTCGTTTATGACGTCATCCGAGTACCGTAACAGTAACGGAGGAGGAGAACTTTGTAACGGCTCCTCCCATAACTTGCCACCACTTGCCCCTCGAAGCGTAAATGCTATGTGGGGTGCAGATAGCTATGTGGCGTGTCAAGCATACGTCCCCTGTTATTATACGATTTCCTAAAGGGAAACCTTATGGGTACTCGCACCAGAAGTTAGAATTCTGTGAAACCTTTAGTTTAATTCTCTGGGAATATCTACTGTAGTCATATATACCCTAAGGAAGCTACTGAAGGAACCTTCCATCAGGACGACATGGCCTAAGTCCAAATATATATATATATATATATATAATATATATATATGTATATATATATATATATATATATATATATATATATATATATATATATATATATATATATATATATATATATATATATATATATATATATTTATAATAATTAGATATGATATATATAATATATATATATATATATATATATATATATATATATATATATATATATATATATATATATATATATATATATATATATATATATATATATATATATATATATATATATATATATATATATATATATATATATATATATATATATATATATATATATATATATATATATATATATATATATTCAAGTAAGCCATATATATTTTTGATACATTAATGTCTGGATTCTCTTAACGACCTCGGGATCATGCCAGCAACGGCTTTACCGACTGAGCTATCAAGAGAGATAAAAAGTTTATGACAAGTCCCAGTACATATTCCTGTCGAATTCAGGAATCTGTTCGAATCTGGGGGTTCTAATCTCCACCCGGCCAGAAGCTGTTACCATAAAATGAATTCCAAGTGGATATATATTCCCAAGATAGAATTCGGTATTAAATGCCGTTCGTGGGTGATATTTACATTGATTGAAATCACGTGTGCTTGTGATATATGTTCATTTAAAGTGACCATGTGTAGCAAACTCACGATTCACCTATCATGGTGGAGATGGGTTTATTTCAAGTCTATGAACAGATTCCTGAATTCAACAGGAATATGTACGGGGACTTGTTATAAACTTTTGATCTCTCTTGATAGCTCAGTCGGTAGAGCCGTTGCTGGCATGGTTTCCGGCCCACAGATGGGGGTTCGAATCTCCACCCGGCCAGAAGCTGTTACCATAAAATGAATTCCAAGTGGATATATATTCCCAAGATAGAATTCGGTATTAAATGCCGTTCGTGGGGGATATTTACGTATATATATATATATATATATATATATATATATATATATATATATATATATATATATATATATATATATATATATATATATATATGTATACTATATATATATATATATATATATATATATATATATATATATATATATATATATATATATATATATATATATTTATTTATTTATATATATATATATATATATATATATATATATATATATATATATATATATATATATATATATATATATATATATATTTATACATATATATATATATATATATATATATATATATATATATATATATATATATATATATATATATATATATATATATATATATATATATATATATATATATATATACAGTATATTTACAAAGACTACTAGTTATATTCTGGAAGAATGAGTCAAGTTACTAATGGAGTAAGTAAAGTAAATTAAAAGAAAATCAATTATTTATTATTTTAAAGCAAAATTAACCCCTTCGCTACGATGGCATCATAATAAGTCAAAACATGCCTGGTAATGCTCTCCTTGATGTCGGGATACGTCGTCATCAAAATTATTATTATTACCATTATTATTACAACCTAAGCTACAAACGAGTATAGCTTATGGTTGTATATAACACAGTTCACACAGGAAATTTCACTAAGAAATCTCCTCTCCCTAATATTAGCCCCTCCTCTTGTGTTCTGCCAATCAACAAAGTCTTTAGGAGTCTTGCCTTTATTTCTGAATATATAAGAACTATTTTAGTCTTTTTTTTTGTTACCATACAATAATCACATTATTCAGCCCCTCCTCTTATGTTCTGGCAATCAACAAAGTCTTTAGGAGTCTTGCCTTTATTTCTGAATATATAAGAATTATTTTAGTATGTTTTTGGTAACCACATAATAATCACATCATTATATCCAGTGGCGACATTCCATACCTGAGGAATTACTTAACCCCCCCCCCCCTCCGACACTCCCAGCTTGGAGATGTAGGGATCTTAATATCTCGCCTTGCCACCAACTGTAAATCTTGTGATTCTAGTTCTTATTCATGATTATTTAAGGTCTTTTTTATTGTTTTTTTTATGCTTTTTCATTGTTCAAATCACAGAGAAAGCTTGTCTACTTCTGACTACAAAATCCCACCCATAACAAGACGAAAACTTACCATCGATGGAAGTTGTTGACATGGCGAGATTTTTCTTTTTTTTTATTATTCTTTTTTTTTTAACAATCATTCTACAAAATAATATAATCTTCATGGATTATATAGATTTTATATTAGCTTTGGTCATTGTTTTCATGAGTAAAAGTTAGCCTACTGTCATTATTTCCATTTATTGACATTCTATGCAGTATTCATCATGTTCTTACATGCTCAGTTTTTGTTTCCAAGCCCATGAAATGCCCAAAACAAATGATTCTCTCTCTCTCTCTCTCTCTCTCTCTCTCTCTCTCTCTCTCTCTCTCTCTCTCTCTCTCTCTCTCTCTCTCTCTCTCTCTCTCTCTATGAACAGATTCCTGAATTCAACAGGAATATGTACGGGGACTTGTTATAAACTTTTGATCTCTCTTGATAGCTCTCTCTCTCTCTCTCTCTCTCTCTCTCTCTCTCTCTCTCTCTCTCTCTCTCTCTCTCTATATATATATATATATATATATATATATATATATATATATATATATATATATATATATATATATATATATATGTATATATATATATATATATATATATATATATATATATATATATATATGTATATATATATATATATATATATATATATATATATATATATATATATATATATATATATATATATATATATATATATATATATATATATATATATATGTCGGTATATATATATTTACATATTTCTATATGTGTATATATATATATATATATATATATATATATATATATATATATATATATATATATATATATATACATAACGGATTTTGAGCGAAGCGAAAAATCTATTTTTGGGTGAGATAGCCATGGCGTCCTGATGGAAGGTTCCTTTTTGGTAGCTTCCTTGGGTATAAGACTACTAAGATATTCCCAGAGAATTTAACCACAGGTTATCACAGAATTCTAACTTCTGGAGCGAGTATCTCAAAGGTTTCCCTTTAAGACATCGTATATCAACAGGGGACGCATGTCTGAACGCGCCACATAGCTATCTTCACCCCGAACAGAGTTAATGCTTCGGTGTGTAAGGGCTGAGAATAGCTGGGAGCCGCTCCACAGCCAATCTCACTCGTGGCTACTACTGATACTCGAGACGTAAACAAACGGACGCCATTGCTCAAATGACGTCACGCCCGTCTTCATCCTGAAGCCAGTTGCTGCCCATCACCATGATACAGTAGCACAGGGTGGGAACAAAACTGGACGAAGTAGTAGGGAGGGTCCATCAGGACGCCATGGCTATCTCACCCAAAAATAGATTTTTCGCTTCGCTCAAAATCCGTTTTTTGGGCTCAAGCCATGGCGTCCTGATGGAAGAGTACCAGAGAATCAATGTATCGTGGTAGATTTTCCCCTAGTATTAAGTGCCAAGGCATTGACAAAACAGCATAGTAATCTTTGATAAAGAACCATAAGGAAGAAGTATCCTGCCCCCCTTGGCAGTGAAGTTCCCATGGGCTATGCCGACGTCAAAGTGGTATTGAAGGGCTATTCATCCTGATAGAAGAACTTGAAGAACTTAGAGATGAAGCTGAATGTTTGGTATTTGTATAGGAACATTCTGAAATTAGACCAGTGGTGGTTGGGCACTGTGTATTGAGTTCATCTCCCGGGTATCAAAAGTAAGTATTCGTGTTGGAACCTTACTTAATCAGAGTGAATATAATTTAAGATTAAGCATCTTAATTTCTTCATAACCATAAGGAAAGGGGGAATAAATAAAACTATGACAGGTATGTATTTCATAGTAAGTAGGAGCTGATTGAGACGCACAAGTAATAAAATAGAAATTTTATTTCACAAATGCAGAAATTGATTAATTTACAGCAATAAGTAAAGTTCATTTACAGTAATTATAATGTACATAGAAATAAAGGCTTGCTCTTGAATCTGAAAAGGAATTTCAAGATTATTAGTAGGTACTCGTTCTCGAGGAACGCAAGTCTTTGATTAAAAACACATCATGCTCAGGGCATGCGGCACTTGTGTGACACTATGACATTTCACCTGGGATAAGAACAGTTATAAAAGCACTAAGTGTTTTTCGACATCACTATGAATCGCTCGAGGGTCAACATAGGCACCCGAAGAGTTAGAGTCCCAAGTAACTCACTGTTCTACGCAGAGTTAGGTGCAGGTTTCATAACACTACCTGCGGCTACCACAAAATGTTTGACTTCGTGCACTTGTTTCGCATAATGTTTAAAGAAAACTCGCGAGGACTTCCAGCCCGTGAAGTTTTTAAGGCTTTCAAAGTCCATGCTCTGAAAGAAATTCAGAGATGATGCCACTTTTCTAGGATCATGACCAGCGGGTGTACTGTTCGGATCCGCTCTGCGAATGAAGTAGGTGATTTTCGCTCTTAATTGTTTCAGTGACAGGTCGCTGCCCGATGTTTCTCCTTTGAAGAGTTGGCCTCCACCAAAGTTTGAAGTTCTGCGAAGATAGACCTTGAGGCTCTCTACTGGACATAGAGAGGCATCCTCCTTCAGGGGGCATATTCTCCAAGGGCCCCATCTTTTGGTGGGTAATTCATTTTTGGCGAGAAACGTCGGATCAGGGGAGAGGGTAACTTCTCCTGTATCGGTAAACAGGATGTGTCCTTCTTCTCTTGATAATGCCACTATTTCGCTGACTCGAGCTCCTGAAGCGAGAGCAAATAGAAATATAACTTTCTGAGTCAGATCCTTGAGAGGGCATGAATCATTGTCCAAGTTGGAGGCGAAATGGAGTACCTTGTCTAGTGACCAGGAGATCGGTTTCGGTGGGGGTGCTGGGTGTAGGCGAGCACATGCTTTCGGTAGTTTGTTGAAGATGTCGTTGGACAGATCAATTTGGAAAGCATATAGAATTGGTCTAGTCAAGGCTGATTTGCAGGTTGATATCGTATTGGCTGCTAATCCCTGTCCATGAAGGTGAATAAAGAAGGACATGCAGAAATCAATCGTGATTTCTTTAGGATTTTTTGTCTTGACAAAGGAGACCCATTTCCTCCAGGATGATTCATATTGCCGTCTCGTGGATTCGGTCTTGTATTCCTCTAGGAAGTCCAGACTTTTCTTCGAGATCCCAAACCTCTTCTTTGCGGCTAGGGAGAGAAAATCATGAGATGAAGGTCCTTGATTTTCGATGATGAAGCGAAGACAGTCGACTTCTGTACTTGTTGAGAGAGAACTGGGCCCGGGAGAGGGATCAGCTTGGGCTGCAGCTCCAGGACCAGGGGGTACCAGTTGCTCCGGGGCCACTTGGGAGCCACTAGGGCCGCTGTCCCTTTGAAGGTTCTCAGTTTGGAGAGGACTTTCAACAGAAGGTTGGTGGGGGGGAACAGGTAGATCTTGGACCATCTGTTCCAGTCCAGTGACATGGCATCCACTGCTTCTGCTTTGGGGTCCTCGTACGGGGCCACATACAGAGGAAGTTGATTGTTGTCGCTCGTTGCAAAGAGATCTATCTGAAGTTCTGGGACTTGGTGAGAGATGAAGGAGAACGATCTTGCGTCTAGAGACCATTCCGACTCTATCGGGTTTGTCCGAGATAGAGCATCCGCTGTCACGTTGCGGAATCCTTGTAGGTGAACTGCAGACAGGTGCCACTTCTTCTTCTCTGCCAGACGGAAGATTGGGAGAAGCACCTGATTTATCTGGGGCGATCTTGAGCCTTGGCGATTGAGACAACGAACTATCACCGAGTTGTCTAGGGTTAGACGGATGTGGATCGAGGGCGGCGGGGATAACTTCTTCAGTGTTAGAAGGACCGCCATGGCCTCCAAGATGTTTATGTGGAACGTCTTGAACAGGGGAGACCAGGTGCCTTGAGCCTGTTTTTGGTGGGAGTGACCTCCCCAACCTTCCAGTGAAGCATCCGTGTGGATGTTGAGTGATGGAGGAGGGTGTTGGAGAGGAATGGACCTTTTCAGGGCCTTTTCTTCCGACCACGGCTTTAGGAGACGTCGCAGTCTGTTTGGAAGCCGTCTCTTGAGGTCTCTTCGAGCGATGGATGCCGAACGTCTCCAGACTCCCGCGGCATCCTTTAGCTGTGCGCGAAGCACTGGGTTTGTCACTGAGGCGAACTGTAGAGAGCCTAGAACTCGTTCCTGCTGTCGTCTTGAAATGCGTTTGGATTTCAGTAGTCGCTTGACAGACCCTGCTATTTCCTTCCTTTTCTTCTGGGGGATGGAAAGGCGGTGTGACTGAAGGTTCCAGTGGATTCCCAACCACTGAAACTTCTGAGCTGGAGAGAGGCGAGATTTTTTCTCGTTGATCTTGAATCCCAGGTGTTCTAGGTACTGGGTAACTTCGTTGCAAGATTTTGCACAATCTTCGGGCGATGGAGCCCAGACTAGCCAGTTGTCGAGGTAGGCCATCACCTGGACGTTTCGTAGGCGGAGTTGTTGTACTATGGCATCCGCCAGTTTTGTGAAGATCCGAGGGGCCACGTTGAGGCCGAAGGGCATGGCCCGGAAGGCGTAGCTTTTCCTTTGGAGTCGAAATCCTAGGTAGGAGGAAGCGTGATGGTTCATTGGAACATGCCAGTAGGCATCCGCCAGGTCTATGGAGACCGTGTAGGAACCTCGAGGCAGAAGGGTCCTTATTTGTTGAAGCGTCAGCATCTTGAATTTGTCGTTCGCTATGAACTTGTTGAGGGGGGATAAGTCCAGAATGACTCTGAGTTTGTCTGAGTCCTTTTTGGGGACACAAAACAGTCTCCCTTGGAACCTGGTGGACTTTACCTTCCTTATCACCTTCTTGTTCAAGAGGTCTAGAACATATTCTTCCAGAAGGGGGGTTGATTGTTGGAAGAATTGCTGGAAGATTGGGGGTGGTTGAGTCCAACTCCAGCCTAGACCCTTCTTGACGATGCTGTGCGCCCAGGGATCGAAGGTCCAACGATCCTGGAATTGGCGGAGTCTTCCTCCCACCGGAAGCACTTCATTGCTTCTGGTGTCCCGAGGGCTTGCTGCCTCGGCCGCTAGCTCCCTTTCCTCCTCTACCTCTGGAGGGACGGCGAGAGGCGTCTTTGCTTGCACCCCTGAATGAGCCTCTACCTTTGGCACGAAAGGTAGTTGACTGTTGCTCAAAGGCAGGGGTGAAGACCGGTGACTGTGACAACACCGGTTGGGGGACCAATTGAAAGGTCTGTTGTGGTTGGGCAACCACTTGGGAGGTAGCGGGTCCCGGAAACTGACGTCTTTGCTGACGTTGCTGGGGTTTTGGCTTTTGGGATTTCCTCTTAGGTTGAGGTCCGTCGTCCTGAGAGGGTTTCCTTTTTCTGGACATGCCCCACTTGTGGAGAAGGTTCCTATTCTCCGTGGCGGCTCTGTCAGTGATTTCCTTCACAAGGTCAGAAGGAAAGAGGTGTTTTCCCCAGATGTTGGAGGAAATCAGCCTCCGGGGTTCGTGTTTCACGGTGGCACCAGCAAACACGAATTCAAGACAGGCTCTTCGAGCCTTTATGAAGTGGTACAAGTCCTTCATTACAGTCAACAAGTGGGATTTGGAGAGTACCATGTAGTGGTCTGGTACTCTGGTGTCACAGGCCATAACTTCGAGTTGGACTTGATGAGATAGGGATGCTGCAAGCCTCTCCTTCGTATCTTGTTCCCGACGAAGGAGGTGATCGTTGAGCTTAGGGAGGTCTTCATTAAACTGACGTCCGGCGACGTCAGGATCGAGCCTTCCCACAACGAAAGTATGTTGGACATCTTTCCAGTGTCGAGCGTCAGGGGGGGTCACTATGGAGAAGGGTCTGCACTCCTCCAATGCAGGGCAGGGTTTCCCTTCATCCGCAGCTTTAAGGCATGCAGCTAAGGCCTTTTCCAAGAATGGAAGAACCGCAGTTTCAGGTGCAACATAAGTTGGGTGCTTCTTGCTCAGGGCCGGAAGCTTAGAGCAGGTAAAGCCTCTACTCTTGAATGCGGCGGCTAGCATAGCCTGGGCCTTTGCGAGATCGAACACTATCTCTTCCTTAGGTTCGGTCTCTTCCTTCGAGGCAGGTTCGGAACGAAGACGGACGTAACAGTCCGGGTAGGCCTCAAAGTTTGGGAAGAACTCCACGTCTTCCAAAGGGACCGTGCCGATCTTATCACTGACGAAGATCCTGCCGGTCGCAATAACCATATGCTCAGCATACCTCCACGGGTTGGCATGTGAGCAAGCGGGGAGATCCTTAACCGAAATCCTCTTCGGTTCTCTGGATCCTATCATGGACCTGATGGACTCCTGATTCTCCTTCAACCTGTCGTCCATGACGGCTGTAATCAGTCGGATCAATTCTTGAGTGGAAGAAGAGGGATCCGGGGTCGAGGAGGTAGACGGAATAGACACTTCCGTCGGTGTAGGAGTAGGAGGGGGGATGGACGGAGGAGCGACCTCTTGCTCCGACTCGGCGTATTCCACCTTGTCTTCGTCATCTTCGGCTCCTTGAGCCATAAGCGTTTTCTCCGTGTCTTCCGAGACATCCGAAATCTGTTCGTCATCTTCGGAATCCAAACGGCACTCGTGCATGGACTGAGCCATGACTACATCAGGTTCCACCGTAATTTGGACAGTGGGGATCACGTCTTTGGGTACCACTGAATCAGGGGAGGCCTTAGGGAACAAAAGTGACCTCAGTTCTTCGGTGGCCAGGTAAGGTCCGGTAGCATTTTTCTGGAAGCCACGCACCCACTTGCGCAGCTTTTCACGAGAAATGTCTCTGATCTCCGCTGAGGGAGGGTTATGGAAGGCTTCAACTAGGTGAGCCTGACAGACCGTACAGTTCAGTGGATTCCAAAACTTCAAATCCCCTTTCTTGTCTGCACAAGGGGCGTGAGTCCTGCAAGCCGTATGCCCGTAAAACTGCGGGCGTTTCACAGCGCAGAAGGCGAAATCACACTTCATCTGCTCCTCCTGTGGAAGAAAGAGAAAATGAGTATGGGGGAGTCATAAGAATGGCTCTTAAACTAAGTTAATATTAATTATTAATTTTAACTTAATGAAGGGTGTGATGCATAGAGATTGAAATAGTAAAGGAGAACATACTCCATGCATCCCGCCCGGCTGGTTACCATAAGCTTGGTCCCTGGATAATCCGAGTGACCGAAGGCACCGGATATAATTCCTTAGAGTTCCATAGTATATTGGAATTCCGTGGAAAAAACCCAAGGGCAAGATTGGGACCGAGATCATTCGGTCCCAAGCTAGGGGCTAGAAGGCCTCTTTTTAAGGTAACTGCTTCTGGCAACCAGCCGTGCTAAGATGCACGCAGCATGCTGGAATTTAGAAGAATGCAAAGAGACAGCATGATCACTAACAGAACAGTACCAAGGTACTGATCTTAATAGTAGAAACAGTCTATCTGTTTGCGATATAGGGCTATCATTGTCATATGATAGCTATAAGAAGGGGGTGCAAGTATTCTTGACGCCTCCGGGGGTATCCGGCAAGCCGCCGGCATGCCGGAGTTCGCTCCAGCAGAGATTCTGGCATTAGGACAGACAATGTTTAAAGTCAGTCATATACCAGGTTGGCGGCCGCTGGTACAACGGCGGCACGCCGGCAGGGGAGCGGCGGCTCCGGCAGTCGGAGGATGCCGGATTGGTGACTGGGATAAGGATGGTTAAAGCGGTACCGGGTTGCCGGCAGTAGATGCCGGCACTCCGGCGGCCGACCGGCGAGCGGACGACAAGCTAGGAGGAGGAGAGCCACCGGTAGTAGCCGGCGGCAGCCGGCAGTCCCTCGGTACACGGGGGGCTGGCGGCAAGGTAGGGAGAGTCACCAAGGTAGGAGGCAGGTATTGCCGGCAATAGAGGCGGCAAGAGACCGGCACCCGGATAGGGAGAGAGACAGGGGGGAGGGAAGGAATGCAGGAAGTTCCGTCATGGACTCCGGACATCCCCCCCCCTCCCCTGAGAGGGTGTACCCATGATAGAGGCAGGCTCTAACATCCAGGAGCAGGGGTCACTGAGGACCGGGAGCAAGGTAGCCCAAGGGAGGGCTAGGGGACACCCAAAGGGGGGGGAGACTCCCATATGCAGAACTATTCTAGCAACTAACCCCATAGGACACTATGAAGGTATATGTACCAGAGCGGACTGCACATGGAAGCTCGGGTAGCCCTACTACTCCACCCTAAGGAGGAGTTGTAGGACAGGGGACAGATGGGTATAGACTAACCTAAGCATAGGCTAGGCTATACAAGAGATAGGTGAGGAGGGAGAAGAGAGAAGTCTTCCAAGGAAGGGTTTCTGTACCAGAGCGGCCACTAGGGAAAGGGAGGACACTCCCTAACCTAAGATAAGGCAGATCGGCTAAAACGGTGCATGAGTACAGTTTCAGCATGGAACAGAGAAACCTTCCAAACCCAACCTAGAGCAGGGCTAAAAGTCCTGAACTAGGAAAGGAAGAAGACATATCGCTATCGCAGGAAAGTCATAGACAATCCTAGCCATAGAGGTAGGGCTAGCCTAACCTCACTCTCGGACGCAACCCTAAGGGAGGTTCATTCCCTTAGGGAGGACAGAGAGGCGATATATACTCTATTAGACAATTGATCCCTTTACTCAGAAAAGGAATCAAGGCTAATTAGAGGGAATGCCAAGGCAGGGGATGAAGGAAGCATATAGGGGTCCTACAAGTAGGTTAGGCTAGAAAGAGTCACTGACTAGCCTATCCCCTATATGGTCCCTGAAGGCGAAAACATTTGCATCACTGTCAAAAGTATTGTAAAATAATGCCACTATCTTCATAACTTAGCCTAGGATCACTAATAAATCATGCATGAACACTTGTATGTAGGCTCCTGGCCTGGGGGCTATAGTAGCCGACTGGTATGAGGTCAATCGATGACCGATAAAAAGCGTCGAAACACGATATAAAAGTTCCTAGCTATGAAGACTAAATAAACTAATGTATTCGATTAGTAAATAAGGCCGGAAAACGTTGTTGTGGCTAACTAAATAAGGCATGCATAACAACAACGACGCCATAAAATGGCGGGTCCGGTAGAGGCACAGCTCTGCCACAAAACAGCAATTATCTCGAAAAGTAATATTTACTTTACGGCCAGAGCTTAATTAAACAATACTGGAACCTTGTACTCAACTTTCCAGAAGAAGGCGAGGCTGAAGGTAACGACATAACGAAGATGCAAAACGATAAAGGTAACAGGGAAAATCCGTCTAAGTAGGGCAGCTACTAAACAAAGGATGAAGACGGGCGTGACGTCATTTGAGCAATGGCGTCCGTTTGTTTACGTCTCGAGTATCAGTAGTAGCCACGAGTGAGATTGGCTGTGGAGCGGCTCCCAGCTATTCTCAGCCCTTACACACCGAAGCATTAATTCTGTTCGGGGTGAAGATAGCTATGTGGCGCGTTCAGACATGCGTCCCCTGTTGATATACGATGTCTTAAAGGGAAACCTTTGAGATACTCGCTCCAGAAGTTAGAATTCTGTGATAACCTGTGGTTAAATTCTCTGGGAATATCTTAGTAGTCTTATACCCAAGGAAGCTACCAAAAAGGAACCTTCCATCAGGACGCCATGGCTTGAGCCCAATATATATATATATATATATATATATATATATATATATATATATATATATATATATATATATATATATATATATATATATATATATATATATATATATATATATATATATATATATATATATATATATATATATATATATATATATATATATATATATATATAAATTTGTTTCTTTTGCCATAAGTATTTTGTTTATCATATACCTTACAAATTATACATCATAGAATACTTCTTGTGTCATAGGAAACAAATGGATACAGTGTTTTCAATACATTTCTGTACAACGTGGAGTCCATTTTTAATGATGAGTACAGTAGTTTGATATCTTTCAACGGCTCTTTATCGTGGAATTACGGAATAACATACAGTAGTCACTTCAATAAATATAGTGTTTTGAACACATAAAATCACAGTGTTTTACCTTTATTTCACGGAAAATTATATACTGTAAAATAATTGTATAATCACTTTACAATTAATGAAAAAACCCTTGGTTGTTTAGAGTGAAATACAGTACAATGAAAAATAAAGTAAACTCGAAGAATTTATTCTGTGGTCAGCAGTAAAACAAGTAAACATTGAAATGTATTTTACTATAAAATAAGGGAGCAAAAATATCCGGTCGGTGTTAACAAATCTCGTATATAGCTTGAGTAGCGGATCCGCAGCCATGTAGTGAAGGTGTTGAAGAAAACAGGAATATCTTATAATGAACAAAAAGAAATAAAGGACGCCAAAAAACTAAGCATCAAACACAATTATTATTCAATTTATCTTTTATGACAATCTCCTACTCACACATGAAGTTCAGTAATCTGAGTCTAACATGCAAAACAAAGGTATGTTGCAGTTATTCTAATGACAACTCATCAGTGTCTTCATGCACTGTTACTCTTTATAGTGAAGTTATATACTGTACTGTAATTTCCTAGGATCTTGGTTGGAAAACTTTCTCATCCTTGAAATTTCTCAAAAAAAATTCAATACTGGAGCATGTACTCCTTGTTCAATGATTCCTTGAATTAAAAAAGTTTCCATATGCTCCAAAACAAGGTATAGAATTACAGGATGTGTCTAGATCTGAGATGACAGACTTTTGCTAAAGTAGCGTCAATTGCACCAATATATATCCAATCACACAAAAACTCTGCATTACCAAAGAGCATCATAATTGTTGATATTGCAATTCAAGCAACTGTTATTCGCTTAGATAAACAGATATATATGTCAAAATATGATCGCAAACAGTTCAGAGCAAAACACCTTAACTTTATCATCGCTTAAAGACTATTTAATCATCTACACATATCAGGATTAATTTGGTAACTGGACATTCTTGAAGCAAACATCTTAACTAATTGTAATAGGCTGCTTAAAGTCCAATAATTAGCTTTTCTCCTGCTTCAAAACAATTAGCACCTATTTTGTACCAGAACAGGTTAATCTTCACTATTTTCACACAACTGGGTGTAAGGAAGTGCACAAACCTGAAACAAAAGAAAGGAGTCATGGGACAACAAGATGACTAATTGGTTATACAATTAAAAGACAAAATAAAAAAATAAAATTTTTTATGGTGAATTATTCAATATAAGATGAAGATATTTCTTTACAAACTCTTGGGTACTATACCACAGTCCCGCATTGGAGCGCAACGCAAGAATCCGATCTTGAGCATGAAGCAACTGCCTTTCTAAGGAAGCCAGGATCAACCAATCATTGAGATTCATCACTAAACTTGTCCTTCTCAAGTTGGAAGTTGGCCCAGCAATTACCAAGGTTAACACCCGATTAAATACATAGGGAGCCATACACAGTCCGAAGCACAGAGTCTTGAACTGGTACACTGTACCGTAGAAGGAGATGCTGTGGTACTTTCGAGAGGATGATGAACATGCACTTGGAAGTACGTCTAAAAGCATAAAGTCTCCCTCTCTGATGGAAGACAGCACAGACCACACTGTATCCATCCTGAACTTTATTTATCGAACAAACTTTTTCAAAGGAGAGAGGTCGATTACCAGTCTCCATCCCTACATCGCCTTTCCCTCCAGGAAGTGTCTACTGTATAAGCCTGAAATCTCGTCGTGAACAACTTTGAGCGCATTCTTCTTCAATATCCCTTCCACCTCTGCCCGTAAGGCAAGAGCTTTCCTGGGTGTCGATGTTCCTTTTGGAACTTGATCGGAACTATAGATGGGAGGCCGTTGGTCCTGTAAGGGCAGTAAGTAACCGTCCTGAAGGACGTTCGCTACCCAAGACTCGGCCCCATGTCTTGGCCAAGTCACCCAATGGCAATACAAGCAACCTCTACTCTCTACAGCGGGAGAAGGGGAATGCCAGCATCAGCGTTTCCGTCTCCATCCCCTCTTCCCATGCCCACCCTTCCTGAAAGGAGCGGTCTGGTGTGGTTGAAAAGGCTGTGCACCCAGCTGCTTTTTTTGTGAAGAGATCATGGGAGCTTTAGAACGGGGTCTCGGAGTGGGCGCAGAGCCCTTCCTTGAACCTGATCCTGTACGCTTGGCCAATCCGTTGCCTCATTCGAATGGCCTGGGCCCTTGAAAGAGAAAGCACTCTGGATCAAGGAGTCCTGCAAAGCAGTCCTTTGTGCTTCCATTGCCGCCTGCACATGACTCCGACAGGAGAGACGTGGCACCTCATACCGACACGTTCTTCAACACCAACGCCAGCTCTGAGCTAAAATGCTTTGAAAGTTGAGAAACTAATGTGTCCCGCTTTCTCAAAACCAAATTAGCTCACAGGTTTGCTGTCTAGTGGGCCCATAGCACAAGGCTCTTGTACTTATCCAAGCCTTCAAGGTTGATTACCTTGATGACTTTGCGGAGTATTGTACATAATTGCTCCCAACCATTAGTCAAGCCAGAAACAGTTTGAAGAGAGGCTATGGCCTCTGACTCAAAGACTGAAAAGGATGTGCCTTCTGTCTTGAGTCTCTCCAACAAGAATGCAAACTGAGGAGTCTACCTGCAGAGATGCAGACGTGGCATTCTCTTCCATGTAGAACTTCCACTGCCTCGAGATTATGGATGGCAGGATCTTTCTTGACTTGCTGGAATGGAGGGAATTCTCAGACCCACATACCTTATCATCCACTCAATCTAAGACCAAGTCAGCAATATCTGACCCAGGCAACTCCAATTAAAGCTTTTATCCGTAAGGGGCCCCAAAGTGCTGATCAATGACCAAAGTCGTGCCCGTAGGCAGTGCCGCAGTTTCTTCCCCCAGGTCGTTGCACTTAAGAATGAAAGCAAGGCCCTACACATAAAAGCTTAGTGTAGTCGGCTTCCATGGGCTCCAGAAATCCTGACCATGAACACCCTCATCCATTATGAAGGCTGAGGGTGAGGTAGCATGCTTGGGAGAATCTGCTCACCCCCCCCCCCCCCCTTCTTGATTACGCTCGTTCTGCCCCAAGGACCAAATCAGGGCTGATGATGGCAACAAGAGGAGACCTGACTTAGGAATTGACAGAAGCAGGTGAAGTACCAAGTGCTTCACCTCCTGCAGATCATAGGAGAGGGGTTGCCACAGCCCCCATTCTCCAAGGCACGGGAAAGAAAGCTCTCTGCCCCACATTCTTGGCCTACCACTATGTATGCCTGAGTATGGCTTTTGATGGAGCTATCCATTCTACCAACTCATTGATAGAGGGAGGAGCAGGTGTCCGGTATTCTAGAAGGAAGGAAGATGGCAGTCGCCGCAGCTTCTCCATCAATCTAGGAACAGTGTACGGGGTGGTACCTTCTGTCCAAGTCAGCTACAGGGGTCACCTAGGCCATACACCTCCTGGGCTTGGCTCCATGTACCGGCACACACGGGTGTGGAACCAGGTCCCGTTAAGAACAGCTGGGTGCTATGCACCCTCCTCCAAAATGAGTTGATGTCATGGGAAGCTCTATCCCTGTGACTGTGGATGGCCTTCCTGGACTTCTTCAACCTCTTCCTCTTCTTCATCTTCAGCTGAGAAGATAAATTGGAATTAGTGTCAGAGGAGGACAAGGAGTGGGGGGGGGGAGGATGAGGAAGAAAAAGCACATGCTTCTTCCTCTCCATGGGTCTCGAACAGTTGAGGTCTGAGCATCCGTCGACGACGATGGTTCCCCAAGAGGAGATACTGCAGGGGCTACTCCGATAGGAGTCACTACATTGGGGCACACTGTCACCGGTGAAATGGAAGGCAAACTCACAAGGACCCATGACCCTTCAACTAGCGATGCCAGAGGCACAAGTACTGGCACTGAGAGAGTAGGAATGGACCCCACACCCTCTGTCAGAAAGGTTGTGGTGACACACAATGGAAGGGGTGAGAATCACTGGATCTGGTAAGGGATCGGGGTCACACCTTGCGAGAGGAACAACGCTTTACTTACTGTTACGTTTACCTTTCACCTTAAGATTACTGGTCACTGCCAGGCTTGGGGCTACTCGACCAGATTTACCATTTTTTGTTTTGTTTATGAGGGTGGAGGGGCCACCACATCCTTCACCATTGACGTCACCGGAGATGCTTTCGGATACAGACGAGCCCACTTCGAGTACGGGGGGAGAGGTAGTCTTTGCTACCAACTCCCTCAACAAAGAACTAAGGAAACCCAAGACTTCTTTAGGTCAAACTTGTCGTCAGCAATTTGTATGATTATGGACGATGGGTGTTCATCCTTCAGAGGAAAGTGGCAAACACTAGGGGCTTCTTAAGCACCAACGAAACCTGAAAAACCAGCTACTGTCAATTCGCGATCTCCTGACCCCTGCAATGTAATCCCCGGGGTACTGATTCAGGGGTGTAACCACAGGTCAGCGGCAGCAGTCACAGTGTGCGCTTCTTCCCTTTCAGGGCATACACGTACCACTCTACTGGAGGCCATAATCAACACTTGAAACACGTGGCTGCCTGTGAACAAACATGCTCGTTACAAGAGGTGCAGAGGTAGGACTAATCCACAGCCAGTTTAGCCATAAACTGGTTGCAGCATCCACCCTTCTCCCGGTACGCATAATTCTTGCTTCCATTCCATTTTTAACTACTACAGTACTGTATTTCTGGGAAAGCCAAAGAAATACTGTATCAGTTTTCATAGGAGCTGTTTCTCCTTAATACTTGTCAACAAAATATGCAAATATGGTGGGGATATTTTGTTTGCAGACCTGTGCAATGCTTGTAAGTCAATATGAATTTTCATGCTTGTATACCAATTTGCTCGCATTCAGTCACTTATAAGCCAAGGTACTACTGTAATTAGTTTTACCATGAGAACACCAGAAAATTTTTCTGGGTAAATTTGATTTTTGTTGTGAAAATCACTGTTTTACAGAGTACCCCTACTTAATCCCTGATGTCATACCTATGAAATTGTGCTATATTGTTTCAAAGAGTTTTGCTAAATATCACTGACACTACCTACAAATATACTCGCTTTGCAGATGTTAGTTTAGATTAAGAAGACTAATGTGGGAGGGGAAGCATTACTATATGTTGCCTTCTCATATACAATTCAGTTATTGTAATTGAGATTGACTAGAATTAGTACTTGGTCTAATCCACTCAGATTGGCAAATACGTATGGATTTAAAGCAAAAGTTTGTATTTGAAACAATAATTTTAGCTAATTGGAGATGTATTTTTATATTACTGCCAAAACTAAGCATATTTCTGTTGCAGGCTTCACTCCAAAAGAAATTTTTGAGGGACTAAATGCTGGAGAGTTGAGAAGTGTTCTGTGTCAAAGATGTTACTTTTTAAAGCATCACAATACAGCTCTCAATGTCAGGGTTTCACCAGATGTCTACCAGAAATTATTAGAGCCAATAAAAGAGAAAAAAGCGTTAGTTGTTGTGGTAGTTGATCTTATGGATGTTCCTTGTTCCATTTGGCCAGATCTTATTGATATATTAGGTAAGTGGTATCTTATTTCTATGAGTTCATTTTCTTATTTCTTACATTACAGTATACTGATTTTAGTATAATTTTGAATTTATAACAACAGTTTATTTGAAAGTAAAAAAAAAAAATTGCCTGTATAGATGTATTTACGGTAAATTATGGAATTGTGTGTTTAGAAATATAAACCCTTTTTATGTATGTTTGCATGTACCTATATGATCCTTATTCTGCTTGTGTAATATGAAATAGCATAGGAAATTAACATGCTAATTACTGTGGAAATACCAGTGGTAATCCCCTGTACCTAGCATACCACAGAATGACTTCAGGGTTTTTAAAATAAGGTTGTATCACCAATGAAAGGAGTCTCTCTAGCCCCTGTTGTTAAAATCTTCCAAGTAGCTTTCTGCTTTTCTTTTGCCTTTCTATCTTTTCAGCATCCTTCTTGGTGTTTATTTGCCCCAAGTTAGGTGATATCTAAGATGATCTGTTTATATGTGAGCTCAAACCAGTGGTGCCATATTATCTTGTAAGGTTTTTGAAATTACTGGTTCACACATCCTCAAAGCCTGCAAACTCCTCTTGGTACTTGATAAGAGGGAAATTTGTTTGTGGAGCTCTATACTAAAGAATGGAATGCTGTGGGACTTGCCTATTAAAGGAAGGAAAGCTACATGACTTGCCTCTTAAAGAAATAAGGCTATAGGAAATAATCGCAAAGGAACGAACATTATCTATAACAGGGATGCTTCGTATATTAGATAAGTTCCCTGTGTTCTTTAAAGAATGAATTCAGACAATATTTATTAAGAAATTGTCCAGTCGAAAAAATGCAGAAACATTTTTATTTCTGTGAATCTTCCCTGATGTTTATATTGCTTCTCCTTCGGACGCGCTTTAATTGACAATTACCCGTAAAATTTTAAGATTTCAAAATGTTCTTATTTTCTTTTGCTTTAATAAATACATACTCTTAACAAGGGAATGAAACCTCCTTGTGGTAAGGGTGAAAAGCCCAGGTTGCCGCTTCAGTTAATCTAGTCATCAGTTATCTTCAACAAACAACTGCCATCACACTTAGGTTGTTTACTTCCTGCACTCAAATATGTCTTCCCTTGTTTAGTTAACAATAATTACCTGAAATGTTCTTGGGAATTATTTCTGGGAGATCATGATCCACATTCCTTTTGTGTATTGTGTGGGGTCAATACTGTACTGGGATTTAAATAATCATTGTAAAGAGTGTCTTCCCTGATTTAGTTAACAATAATTGCCTGAAATGTTCTTGGGAATTATTTTTGGGAGATCGTGATCCACATTCCTTTGTGTATTGTGTGGGGTCAATACTGTGATTTAAATAATCATAGAAAATGGTGTGTTGCACTCTCCATACCTCACGTGGATAAGCATGTTTCAATGGTTAACCGTTCTAAGCGCAAAAGGAAACTTGCTGCTAGTTCAGGGGAGAAACCGGTTAAGACTAGGCTAGTTGATTATGCTGGGGATAATCACGATATTGATATGCCTCCATCATTTAGCGGCTATCACAAGGGTGAATTTTTATGCAGCAAAATGCTGTTCATCCATCATATTCCATCACAAAAATATTGCATGATCTTGAGCACATGTGGGGCCCTCTCAATTAATAATGAGAAGCGGGGTAGGTAGATGATTTTTACCTCGTAAAGCTGCTTTATTTTCAAAGTTAATTGACATAAAATGAACTTAAATTTTATTAAAATAAGTGTCTTCAATTACAGATTTACTTGCTCTTTGGATCTCTTGTTTAATTTCAAGTTACTTTGATAATCTTAATTTTTCACAAGTTGTAGGTAGCAATTAAACAGTTTAACAGTTTGTCAGGACATACTCGTAGAGAAAGGAAACAGAGGAAACGGCTATGTTAATCACAATACTAAGTAACAAAAAGATAGATTTTGGGCATCTTGTTGAGTGTCAATGCTAGCCATGTGTGAAGGAATTCTATCATTGCTGTGGGCCTACTGGCCTTCTTGTCTTTAAGAGCTGCTCATTCATAGGGGCTGAAGGTGCCTCCCTGGACTCTAGGTAGCAGTGGCGAGTGATGCAACTGCCTCCTTCCGTCGCGCCTCTCCGGTGCTCCTTGTGGACATACAAAAGGGATTTAGAACATTTTGCACTTAGCAGATTAATGACCCCAGTAAGAAAACTGATTCAAACTAGCTTTCCCAAGTCGGATTGTGGAGACAAGGTCACAGGTTGACAAGTGTCTGCCCGGTTTCCTAAGAATTCATGTTACCATTAACGACTTGATTAGATTTTATTAAAACTTCTTTAATTTGCAGCCATTTCAGCAAGCAAACTGGATGTTGACATTACAATGGGAGCACCATGTAATCAGCTGTTCAGTCCCCTATATCGAGAAGCAGCAGCTGGAAAATCAAAATAAACCTTAGGAAGTCATAGTGTAGTCATTAAGACTTGATAGGCAATTATGGAAATGGCTAACCTCTACACTAGTGACCAGAATAATTCAGGGCAGTGGTGTAATGGCACTGATGTTGGGTGGGAAAGCTTAAATGCTCTAGGCCAAAGCCTCTGCCGGAGGCTTTAAATGTACGAAACACATTTTGTGAATATTTCATTAATAAAGGCAAGGTAAAGTTTCAGGATGCTATGGCCTTCAGACACTAGCTCTTTTTTTGTGGTGATAGGCCTACTTTATAATTGAGCACTACAAATATATTTGCATATGATGAATCAAATTTTACCATTGTGTACAACCAGGACTTTTTTATTTCTAGTATAACCCTGTGTGTAATAAAAAGTGCGCTGGATAAATTTTGTAGGATAAATAAAATTTCTGTGACAATGTTTTCTTTTTATTTAATATTATAATGCAATGTGAAAATACAAAACTATGACCCTGGTATGGATTCTTTTTTTTTTTGTCATATCTATACCCCATGAAAGAAATCATTAAAAAAAACCCCACCATACAACAGTTTATGGGCAATGATTAACTGCCTTCCTTCTCTTTCAACGTGTTTAGGCATTCAGCAAGGTTAAGCATACCTCTTTTACAAATTCCCCTGCTGCATATGGGATGTCTGCTTTCCTTTGTGCTTGTGTGGTGGTTTTTAAGATAGATAATACTTACTTAGTTGCGCTGGGGGCATGTTCTGATGTCATATTCCTTTTGCATGAGTTCGATCACGCGTTCCATTATTCCATGGTGATGATGATGAAGATCAACTTGTTCTTTTCCCCGAGTGGGAATATGATAGGGTTGGCAGATCAGAGTGTGAAGATGATGGGGCAGGCAGATAAATGTCATCAATGCTACTGTCATTATTGAATGTTTGAAATGACTGATGGATAACATCATCAGACTGATAGGAAGTCAACTTGCACCAAAAGAGATCAGGATGACTGGGAATCCTGGTGATTGGAGGTCTGAGATTCCTGCTGAAAAAAGGTAAATCATGAAAAAAAAGAATATGAAAATTAAGGTAACTTCTGTAATAATATTGAAATGCAAAACTAAACATACAATACTTGAAACCATCATACATTCTTAATACTTACAGACATAGTAGTCTCAAGGTTTAATGCAACATTTGAGATGCGAATAGTCAATATTCAAAATTAAAGGGGCTCTAGCCTAACCTAAAACACCTACTGTACCTAATCTGTCACTGTTTTGGTTACTTCCTAGCTGGGGTGGGCCCCAGAGTTCCACCTTCAGATACTTACATTACAACAATATAAACAAATTTTCTTCTATAACTTTTCCTCATAAACTAAAGTAATACCAAAAAAAAAAAAATACAAAACTTGACTACTGTTTTATTTCTTTCAAGTGCAGTTTGGTACTCAAATTATGCTATCCTACCCAGAGTGCTGTCGTGGCCTCAAATTCTAGCTTATGTCTGTTACAGTATATTGAGCAACGAGTTGGCTTGCCACGAGTTGATTGTTGATGAAGTGATTATCACAAATTGGCCCAGATATTGTCACATGCTAATGATATTGTATGACATGACTGCCAAAGGTTAGGTTGGTGTTTATAATTTAAAAAAAAGCACTAAAACTTGCGAAACAAGCAGAAAACTCCCAAAGCAAGACAAACAAGATGGCGCTGCAAGAAGGAATGGTGAACCAGCGAAGATCTTTACAGTAACACAATGGGATCGCAGTTGTAACAGCTTTCCCACGTATCTAATCCTATCCCATATCCTTTAAGACTAGGTTAGCTCTTCGGGGAAGGATAGCTGTGGTTGTTTTAAACACGTCACTATTACATACAAGATATCTCTCAGGATGTTTTCTGCAGGGGTTAGAACCTTGACACCTCTATTAGTAAAATTCTCTGGTATATCACCCACAGGAAATATCCCAAATAGAAGCTGCCCAGAGGAAATTTCATCAGGACTACATGGCTATCTCACCCAAAAATAGATTTTTCTTAGGTCAAAATCCCTTTTCTGGTTAAGCTAGACTAGTATCAATTCTTTAAACGTTGGCTGGCCACAGAAATACGAAAGAAATAGCCAAGCTAGGCCATAGTTTTGCATAGCCTCACCAGGCCCTAATTTTGCATAGCCTAGCTAGGCCATAGTTTTGCATAACCTAGCTAGGCCATAGTTTGGTATAGCCTAGCTAGGCCATAGTTTTGCATAGCCTAGCTATGCCATAGTTTTGCATAGCCTAGCTAAGTCATAGACTTGCATAGCCTAGCTAGACCATAGTTTTCCATAGCCTAGCTAGGCGATAGTTTTGCATAGCCTACCTAGATCATAGTTTTGAATAGCTTAGCTAGGCCATATTTTTGCTTAGCCTAGCTAGGCCATAGTTTTCCTTAGCCTAGCTAGGCCATAGTTTTGCATAGCCTAGCCAGGTCACAATTTTGCATAGCCTAGCTAGGCCATAGATTTGCATAGCCTAGCCAGGCCACAGTTTTGTCTAGCCTAGGTAGGCCATGGTTTTGCTGATTGCCTTCCTTCACACAAGAAAATATGGCCTAAAGTGTTCTACTACCATCACAGAAATTAAACTGTGACTGCATGATAAAAAAATACACAAACCTGTATCATTTAATCCTTCCACATGTGGAAACGCTTCATGAAATTCCTTGGCTATCTCACTGTACAAGTTTTTAAGAGTAAGTTTCTTGTTGTAGAAAGACTCTCTTGGATTCCACAGGATTGGTCACGATCTCACTATTTCACTAAGGCTCTCCTCAATCTCAAATGTCCATTAGACAGGCATGATGATGTTCTGTAGCTTGGACAAGTGCATGTCGACCATCGAATGAATGTAAACAAATGCTGATTTCACCCAGCAGTGATGGGTCTACAAAAATTGGGTTCAAACTAGATGTACTGAGCACTTGTTCAGCAAATTTGAGCAAACAGAGCTGTGCTGCATAAAAATTTGCCCATGTAATAGCAGCTTCATAAACTCTTGACATCACTTGCTGTCTTTGTCTAACTTCAGAAGTCCAGTGAATCTTCCCTTAATCTTGGTAATTCTGGTCCTTTTCAAACTATGGGCAAACCTAATGCAATCCCCCATAATCATTGTAATATTAATAGCATTTCATTTAGTAAGGTCTCTGAACGTACACTGTGCTCCTCAGATTCAAAAGCCTTACAAAGAGCCTAGAAATCTTCACATAGTTTAGTTCCCCCTGCTGCCAAACCCTTGCAATTCCACAATCCTACTCACTCTATAAGACAGTTAGATTGCATGATAGAAGACTGAGCAGGTTGTACTGAACTTAATATTCCTCCACTAACTAAAGTAAGCACTTTTTCCCCTAAAGGTAGTAGAAAGTCTAATATTACTTATGTGGATGGCGAGGCATATCGTATGATTCCCTGAAATTCTGAAGAGGTGAACAAAGTTTCAACTCTTGTTCTGTAATTTGGATTGTTTTCATCATATTTCAGATGAGTTCACAGTTTGCGTGCAAGCTCAGCCACTAGCCCATCTCACTCTAATGTTATCGCGGTTACTGTAGGAGCTAGTACATCCAATGATAATACAAGTCTAGACGCATCCTCATCTACACCGGGTTTCAAATGGTAAACAGACAGAAATCAGCTGATGTTTATGTGGATTCTCCTACAGGACAGTAGAACGAGGAGGACAGTAGAACGAGGAAGAGGAATACGCAGAAACAGAAAATGAAAGTGAAGAAGTATTGCCTTTTCAATGTTTGAGTTACCTTATTGCTGAAATGTACCCTAATAAGAATATTAAGGTAAGTTCGGAAGTATTTTATTTTAACAAATCAGAATAAAGGGATGCTTCTAAAACAGTTTACACAGCTCATCTCTCCAACTTTGTTATGGTTAGATTCAAAGAAGTGTTGTCTCTGATTTAGAAAAAGATTGGGTATTCAGGTTCCCGTTTAGTGCTTAGACCTTCTTTAACCCAAAGACGTGGTAGCTTGTACAAGACTAATTAGTTATCGGACCTCATCTTGGGTGGTAATTTAATTACCTGTCCAGTCATTGTGCCTAATAAAGAAAATCTCCAAATTCAAGTTATGCAAGTTGGTTAACTAAAGAGAGATTATTTGTAATCATATGGAGACTGTAATTGAATCACTTACTTTTGTATATTCTATCATAGGGGTTGGTTCTAATTTCATATAAGAGAAATTTGCTGGTAATGAGGATTTGAATGTAATTTTAGACCAACTTTCCTAGGTAAAGCAGTAACAGGTGGGACCATCGAAGTATTTTCACCCTTTTTATCTTAAGTGATTAAGAGATGAGAAGAGGTACTGTATATGCATCTATGGTAAGTCCAGTATCTGAGACACAAAAATTAAAATTAATTTCTACTCATATTTTGGGATCTGTGTTGGATAGAGTTAACATTGATAAAGTAGTGGCCCGAGGAGAAATCAAAACTCAAACCAGCATCTTGATGTCAGTTTCTAAAAATACTCAACCTTCCAGTTATAGGTCAGATTTCTTAAACTCAGACAAGCCAACAACAAGGTCTTTTTGTTCAAGAGATAGAACAACAGAATACAGTTACAGTAGGCATTCCAGAACGATTGCCAACTGAACTCAAAAACCTTATTTTAGACCATTAGGATGGTCATTTAAATTGAATTATGGTAGGAGAAAGACTCTCACTTCTTCCCCATTTAGGAAAGCCTACAGCCCGACCTTTGGGTCTTTGGTGTGGTAAAAGAAGGCTACTGAATACCTCTAGCTACCAATCTGCTTTTATCGAAGAAACCAGTCCTGGGGTTCCTCGTATCTGGACATGTTCGCCACCCACCTGAATCACAAACTCCTGGTGTATTGTTCTCCAGTATCAGACCAAGCTACAGTGATGGAAGATGCATTTCACCATTCGTGGGATGTTTTAGACTCCTATAATTTGCCACTGTTCTGTCTGATTCGTCAGACACTGAACAGAATCAGAACATCCAAGGGATTCAGAGTAATGCTTGGGGCTAGCAACGAAGTGATATCTAGACCTGCTGGAACTTCTCACAGAAATACCAAGAGAGCTTCTAGAATGGCCAAACCTGCTACGTCAACCTTACATGAGAACATTCCATGATGCAGTACATTGCCTATGACTGGAGATTATCCAGTATCTCTTCTGAAAGAAAGGCTTTTGAAGACCAATTATGAAGCTGCTTTCTGGATACCTCTGAAAGAGTTCTGCAGCAGTTTACTAGGCAAAGTGAAAAATCTTCTGTGATTGGTGCCGTAAGGGAAATATTGGTCCACTAAAGGCCACTACACCCTTGATTGCAGACTTTTTAGTGTTTCTAAGGAACAAGAAGGTGCTTTCAGTCACTGCGGTCAAAGGCTACTGCTTGTCCTTTAGCCAAGTATTCAAACTGAAAGAACTGGATCTCTCAGATTCTTGGGAACTCTCAGCTGTGAGGAGGAGTTTCGAACAGTCTTTTGCCCTCCTCAACAACTAAAACCCCCCTCCTAGGATGTGACTAAGGTCCTATAGACCTTGAAGAAAGCCTTTCAAGAACCTATGCATAAAGCCTTAGACAGAGATCTTACCTTGAAGACTGTCTTCCGCCTTGCCTTAACGTCAGCCAAGAGAGTAAGTGAACTGCATGGTATATCTCGCCTTGTGTCACTTTCCAAGGGATGGAGAAAACTATCATTGTCTTTTGTTACTGAATTGTGGCCAAAACTTAAAATCCGGTTGATAATGATATCAGATTTGTCTCTTTCACAATCTTGTCTCTCAAAGAGGTAACTGATTACCTGGATGACATGTTACTATGTCCTGTAAGAGCAGTACAGTACGTAAATATCTAAAGAGGAGGCAGTACATTAGGCCCAGAATCTCCAATCTGTTTATGAGCACTGTCCGCTCCTAATAGAAAGTTTCCAGAAAGACCATTTCTTTTTGACTGCGAGAAATCATTCATGAGAGCCTATAAGTCCTAGGGAAGTGTCCCCAGGGGCCCCACCCCTCGAGCACATGATAACATGATATACGTGGGTTTTCTGCTACCTTGGCCTTTTGCAAAAACTGCTTAGTAGCTCAAGTCCTAAAAGCAGAAGACTGGAAGAGACAAACCGCTACCTTAAAGATTGCACACACAGGTCCTTAGACACTTTTTCCATAGGACCCATTGTTGCTGCACAACAAATAGTCTAATCTAAGCTCTCATGGCACAAGTAACTGCTTCTATTCCAGGCATCAGTTATTCTCTGCATTTTAAGGGTGTATATGAGTATAAAGGCCAATAGCGATTTTGATCGAACTTGAAGCCCTTGCTTAAAATCTCCCTAATACAGGTACGAATGCCTTGTGTTTGTTTGGCTGATGTATTGATAATATATTGCATATATTAATATTACAAGCCATAGGAAACGAAACCAGAAGTAACCCCATTAAATGACTCGGGTATGTATAGCTAGGAAAAATACTAATTATATAAAATTTATAGTATTTTGTTATCCTTGTGTATTTTCAGGAACTAGGCGACCTGTTGTTGTAGTTGGAAATAAAGTAGATCTCTTTCCTGCCGATGATGTTAACCATCTTCAGAGAATTAAAGAGTCTTTCAAGGCTGCTATAGATAAAACTTCCCTTGGAAGATGCAATATTAAGCACATAGCTCTAGTCTCAGCTGTTACAGGATTTGGTATTGAAAGCCTTATTACATCAATCCAAACTTCTTGGGGAACGAAAGGTAGGTACTAATATGATTTTTTTATTTTTAAATAAAAAACTAAATTCACTTTAATAATTTATTTAATGCATATTATTTTTTATGAATATCCTCTGATGTTCATATTGCTTTGACCCCAAAGACAACTTGAACAGCAACATTACCACCTGAAAAACTTAAAATTTCCCTCTGGCCAACCAAGGCAACATCTAATAACTAATGTAACTTAAGGTAAGGCCGGGTCTTACTGAAATGTTCACTTTTTGACATAGCTTGAAACGGAAATGTTTATCCCCCTTTAAGCTAATTCATCAAGGCATTTGCTCTCCAAAAGTTGTGGAAACCACAAATTTTTTCTTAACAAGTATTCATACCTAAATTAACACATCCATTGTAGAACTCTCAGTTTTCAAACTAAAGTAACCAAGAACTGAAGTAAAATATAAAGTGTTTATTAAGGCACTCATTATCAACCACTTGTTAATTATTTGATCACGTATTTGTCTTTGATAGATTACTTTGGAGCACATTAGCAACGAACTGAGTTTCATTTGTGGTTTTAATTTAAATAATAATTGGGTTTTTATCTTTGGGAATTGCCTTGTATATCAGTGAGAGTAGTACACTCATCTTTGTGAATGTGTTTTGATTTTATGTTTGGATAAAGTTAGTGTGCTTATATTCCCTCTTCAGTTCTGTACGGCTAATAGCTGACCACTTTAAGCTTTATGTTTGTTTAAGTTAACATTTAGCATTTTTCTCTTAAGTTTTGTTGGTTCCGTCACTAATACAAACCCTTTCACACTTTATTAGGGAATATATTTTTGGCAAAGCTGGAAGACTATCCATAAGACATTCATCAAGGTGTAACTACCCCACCACTAGTTAGCGGGGGCCTAGGGGGTAATACCAGCTAGCTACTTCGTTCTCATACACACACACAAACCTATGTTCTCTTGTCACCTTTGCTTTTGGCTTGGACAGTGTCTCTCTCCCGCTGAACACTGACTGGCCCTTAACTTATCTTTCTTTCTTTTTTCTTTCCTTCTTTCTTTTTCTTTTTCTTTCTTTCTTTCTTTCTTTCTTTCTTTCTTTCTTTCTTTCTTTCTTTCTTTTTTCTTTCTTTCTTTCTTTCTTTCTTTTCAAGTGTGTGTGTTTCAAGGCCACCATGCAGACTGATCCTGGACCTGAGGGGTGTGGATGCAGCATCTTCGTCTTCGGTTGAGACGGATCTTCACTTCCTTAGCCTGGCCTGCAAAGGACGTCCTTGTGCTAAGGAGAATACATGCCCTTGATGCTGGTAGCGGTCATCCTCCCAGTAGGAAAGGTTTGGTAGAAGGCAGAAGAAGTCGAAGAGGGATTTATCTCCTTTGGGGTCGTCCTTGAAAGCAAAGAATCCTCGACATCCTTCTTCTGCCTCTTGATATCTTCCTGAAGCTTCTGCTCAATAGGCCTCCCCGGGGAAACTATCGAGTAGAAGCAGTGACTCTTTAACATCTGGACAACCCTTAGGCCTTGAAGACTCCGCCGCTTTTCGTATCTCGCTCCCCTCTGCCTCAGGACTCTTTTTCAGTTGATGATGTACTCCAGCTGTGGCCTTCCTTGAGGATCGCTGGTCCCTCATCAAAGGAGGAAGTGTGCACCGGCTCCTCAGAAGTGGACCACGGTCCGGCTCTCAGGGAATCTGCAGGTCTCTGTGACCCGTCCTGTGGCAGTTTCTCTAGCACCGTCACCGTTTTCTTGAAGGTTGCTTGCAGCCAACCCAGCTTCAGCACGCTGAGGACGGGGCACTCCCTCATTCTGAGTTTGCTCAGCCAGTAGAAGGGGTGCAAAGTCCAAAGATTGTTCCTGCTCCTCTCAAGAGACACTTTCCCATTCATGGGTTTGGTCTTCCCCTGATTATTCTCTGCCATGTGGAGTGACGAGAAGGATGTTGGACTTGTCCATGTCTTTCTCTAGTCCTTCGGAGTGTGGTTCTTCTGAACGGGATGATGAGGTAGTGTACAGGCTAGGAGCAGGAGCCCTACCTTGCTGGCAAGTTTGGCGTTTCCAGCGAACATCAGTCGTCTCTCATCCGACCAGCTCATCTTGTGCAGCCAACTCGTCGCGCCCAGCCACTTACTTCGACTCACACAGTTCCTATTGTGGGCTCTCCTAGGAGTGCGCACCACTTGACCAAGGGGGCTTGACGAATGACGCAGCTTTACCAATGCGTGACCAGCCTATGCATCACCAGAGAGTTTCTGCCACCATCTCCAGCTCGCAAGGCCGACAGTAGAGACCATCGACCTGCGGAGTCATCAACGAGACGTAGCAGTTTGTCTACTCGTGACCAGTACCCAGTGCGTGACCAGACCCCAGCGCATCACCACTCGTCAGCTCGCAACCGCTCTTCTGAGTGCCACTTCACTTCAGAGTGGGACAACACTTTGGTGTGTGTCCATGCTTCAATGCATGACTGTGCAGCGATGCTTAAAAACCCAGTAGTACGCAGCAGCTCAGCATTTCGCGACCACGCATCATCATACGACCGTGCAGCTACTCGCGATCACCCTACAGCACTTATCCATTCAGCAGTGCGTGCCTATGCAGCAGCATGCAGCGATACTCTACTCCTGACCTGTTAGGACCGGCATGTTTGCTCTCCTAGACCTTCAGTTTTGACAAGCCTTCCAACACGGAACATGACAGCATGCCTGTTTGCATATCTGCAGGTAAGCAACACCATTCATCGGAGAGAGTTGTACAAACTCCAGAACATAAGCCCCCAGGGGGGGCCCCAACGACCATCCGGCATTCTGCAAGGACATGCCTTGGTTCCAGGACTTGGTCTGGGCAGTCCGACAGACTGTTAAGGGTTCATCACAGCTTCCTGTATCGGGAGTTTCAACCAGCACGTCCCAGATCATGTTAGAGGCTTCAAGAGCCTCGAGGTTCACTTCTCTGCCTTCTGACCAGAGATGTAGAACTTCTTTGCAGAGCATTCGTAGGAACGACGAGCTTTTATGGGGTTGTCCCCTATACACTCGAAGGTATGTAATCCCCATGTAGATTTGACCAACACACACACACATGCACACACACACAATCTCTCTCTCTCTCTCTCTCTCTCTCTGTGGTGGGCAACTGGGAGGATTGCCCTCCCTAGCATGCCTTTACTCCCTTTTCCAGGAAAGGGCTTTTTAAACACCTCTTTCGAGGACCTTGCTGTCCTACTAGTCGAGGGTCTGGTGGTCTGCGGATGTTTCTTCTGTGGCATTAGGGCCTTACCATAGGACTGCAATGTCAAGGCCCTCTGGAGAAAGGAGTCCAGATTGGACTTCCTCCAGTCTTCAACCAGCCGCTCGACTTCTTCCGGCTTGGACAGGAAAGAACTGTCCAATGTGGAGTTCCTGAGCCTCGATATCTCTGCTTGTGGGACTTGTCAATCAAACCTTTCAATCAGAGTATCGCGTTCACCCACAGGTTGACCACCTGGGGCACATGGAACTTAATGGTTCAGGTAACCGACAAAAGAAAGGTTTCCTTTGACTAGGACTAATCTTCAGTCCTTATGAGGTGTCCCACAGATCCTAGCCACAAGTCCAGCCATGAGGTAGCCTGCATGGCGTACTTCGCAACCTTCTCCATGTTAAGGATCTCAGACGCTGAAAAGGAGGCTGAGAGCCCAGAAAGTCTCTCAAAAGAGAATCCTCTTGAGAGTGCCTCTACAGAAGAGTCTAGAAGCAAAGCCAAAAGAGGCATGTCCGAGACCTCATAGTATCTCCTCTGTTGCATGAACGGTGGTGAGAGAAGTTTTGACAATGAGCCTGCACAGAGAGAACTGGAAGAGCCGGCGATCCGGGAGAATGCCTTCTTCCTGGCAGTAGACAACCCCTTTGACCAGGGCAAAGCTGCAATGGCCTTGAGAGGCCATTAGGTCCCATAGAAGTGGTCAAGGACGGTGTCCTAGTCCTTCCAAGTGGCCGTCATAGGGTCAGCTAACAACGTCGTGGGCGGCAGAGGAATCACGATTCCCCTGTCGGCGACATTGTCGGCTGCAAGACAATACACCCTGAGTTACCGTCATACTTCG